>NC_044558.1:56230534-56518034 GCF_007565055.1 Rhinopithecus roxellana | reverse complement strand
ATTTCATCTGTTTCTCTTTCCCTTTTTAATGTGGCCTACTAGACAATTTAAAATTTCATATATGCGGCATTTTATTTCTATTGCATTTTATTTCTATTGGATGGTGCTGCTCTATAGCATCCCTGAAAGATGCATTCCATTTCCTGCTTAAACGCTTCCATAGTTGGGATGCTCACTGCCTCACACAGAGACCTGTTTCATTATCGGAGATGTTAGATAGAGAAATAAAAAGATATAGAAAAAGAAAGGAAACAGGGTTGAAGACAGAGAGAGAGCTGGCATGAGAGTTACTAAATGTGGGGTATGGCTGGGTACAGGGTCTCTGGGCTGTGGAAGCACCTGCTGTCTTTCCTCTGTGACTCCCCTTCTGGGGTCTCAGGCATATCTTGGACACGGAGGACGAGCTGCAGGAGCTGCGGTCAGATGCCGTGCCTTCGGAGGTGCGGGACTGGCTGGCCTCCACCTTCACCCAGCAGGCCCGGGCCAAAGGCCGCCGAGCAGAGGAGAAGCCCAAGTTCCGAAGCATTGTGCACGCTGTGCAGGCTGGGATCTTCGTGGAACGGTGAGGCTCGCCCACACTCAGCCTCCCTCTGCCTTTAGCTGTGTCCCTCTTTCCCAGCCACCCTGGTCTTCCATGACCACCAGCCATATGATCCCATGGCTCATCTCCATATCCCCAGCTGGCCAGACCTCCACTCCCAGACCTTCATATGTGGGCTTCTTCTCATTGTTCTCTCTTAGGATGTTCCGGAGAACATACACCTCTGTGGGCCCCACTTATTCTACTGCGGTCCTCAACTGTCTCAAGGTGATCTCTGGGTTTTTGGGAAAGAGGAGAAGGTTGGGGGATGGAATAGCCATTGGGACTTCTAGACCCTGTTTATGGCATGATTTTTGCCTGCCTTTTTTTTTTTTTTTTGAGATGGAGTCTCACTCTTGTCATCCAGGCTGGAGTGCAGTGGTGTGATCTTGGCTCACTGCAACCTCCGCCTCCCTGCAAGCGATTCTCCTGCCTCAGCCTCCTGAGTAGCTGGGATTACAGGTGCCAACCACGACGCCCAGCTAATTTTTGTAGTTTTAGTAGAGATGGGGTTTCACCATGTTGGCCAGGCTGGTCTCTTGACCTCAAGTGATCTGCCCACCTTGGCCTCCCAAAGTGCTGGTGCTACAGGCATGAGCCACCACGCCCGGCCTGCTTTCCCTTTTAACTGTTGTTCTCACATTTGTCAAAACAGCTTTTGCCCACTCTAGGAGCAAACTCCTGCCTTCCTGTGTCTCCCATACTGAGGGATATATGGGAAGAAAGAGGCACACTTCACCATCTCTTTGCTTTCCTATTTACCAAGACTTTGTACTCATGGGAAGTCCTTCTTGAAGTCTAACTTCAACTCTTGCTGCTGTTGGAAAGCAACATAATCTATGGTTTCTCCACAGAACCTGGATCTCTGGTGCTTTGATGTCTTTTCCTTGAACCGGGCAGCAGATGACCATGCCCTGAGGACCATTGTTTTTGAATTGCTGACTCGGCATAACCTCATCAGCCGCTTCAAGGTTGGGCAGCATCCTACCTCTACCTGCAGGCAGGATTCTCCACTCCTCTCATGCCTGTTCTAAAAGCCTCCCAACAAACAGATTCCATAGATCCCCTCACTCAGTCTCAACAGCAGGGAAATCTCCCCACGCCCACGCCCAGTCTACCTTTTCTGTCATTTGCTGCAGTCTTAGTTCCAGACTTCATGAATTGCTTTCTAGGGGGAGATTCTAGGTCTGCAACCATCTAGCCTGGGATTCTGCTCCCCCTCGCTTTGCTTTTTTCCCCCAGCTTGTGCTCTCTAGGCCGACTGGCAGTGTGGACACTGGAGGCCTGGAGTTCAGATGCTGTCAGCCAGTGCCCTTTGGGACTGGAATCCATGTGTTTCCTGGATAAAACTGACCACTCCCTCCCCTATCCCCCAGTTCTGGTCTCTGTGCAAGGAATTTTATGGAGAAGGTCAGCTCTTGACAGGCTGGGGTGGGGTTGTATGACAGGGGGACGATGTGTGAACTTCATTTGCTCTTCAGCTTGTCTGGATGGGAAGAATTATATGAGATTAAAGTCCTTCCTAGATCCTGTACCAGAAGGGAGCATCTTTTGGGAGGGAAAAAGTGCCAGGAAAAAAAAGAAAACACTTTCACATGGAAAAACCACATTTGGAAGTAGAGGGTGAGGGAGGTTGAAGAGCCATAATGGGGATATTGGGTCAGCACTTTGGGGAGCAGCAGATGTTTATGGTGAAGGGAAACATGGATGATCTGAAGGGCCATAGAGGGGGCGGTCAAAGGAGTCCAGGTGGAGAGTCCCCTCCCAGGCCATCTTTGGGAGGTCATTCCATTCGTCCTCTGCCTCCACTTCACTTGAACAAATTATTTGTGCATGTGAGCTCTTCCTCCACCCTTGACTCCTCCTTTTACAACTCCCTAGTTTCCAAAATTTTCCCGAGATGCTCAGTTGAAATCTTCTTAAGTGCCTTCTGGAAGCCTGTTCTGCAATTTTACTCCCTTCTTTCCACTCCTGCCCTCTCCAGGACAGAGAATAGCAGGGCTGTCTTTTTCCTAAGACTTTTCCCAGCTCATGTTTCTCCAAACTGGCTCTCAGACTTCAGTCACTAGCTTCTCCTAAAGTCTGCCTCCTTACCTGGAAGTACTGGGTTTGGGGGACCTCAAGAGTAGCTGTTTTGGGTTGGGTTTGCCCAGTCCCAGTCTGCTTTGCTCCAAGGCAGTTAGAGGAAGGAGGCGGTGCTTATTGTTTTAGTTTTCTTTGATGGTAGGGCCAGTAGCAGCTGCCCTTCTCAAACTCCACATTCTCTTCCTGGGCACCTAGCCCCTCCCCTACTCCTCCCTTTTTCTTCCCTTCCCTCCAGGGACGCCATGGCAACGCAAAAGCAAGGGCAGTCGTCATGGAAACAGTCCTTTAAAATTTCCTGAATTTGGGGCACAGCCCTCCAGGGGTGCGGGTGGGGGATGTTAGGGTCTGGCTGACTAGTGGTGCTTCTTCTGTGTCTCTGTCACTGTATTGCTCATCTCTACAGAAACCTCCCGAGTCCTGAACCTTCGTCCCTTCCTAGCCTCCAGAGATTCAGGGACAGATCACCAGTCCTGTCCTCTGGGAGCCTTGAGCCTTCTGAAGGAGGCAGACATACCCTAAGGGTGTATACAGAGACAGGAACCGAATTCAGAGTAGCTGGACAGAGAGCTCTGGCTCATGGTGCTTTTGTGTGTGTTCTGTGGGACTGAGGGTGGGGGTACTGGTGCATGTAGAGGGTAGGTGGTCAGGGAGGGTTTCTCAAAGGAGAGGGCAACCCACATCTGGCTGGAAGAGTCCTCTCTAGGTCTTCTTCATTCCCTTGCTTCCAAGCCCTTCTTCATGGTTTTGGATTTGGGGATGGAGTGGGGTGGTTGGAAGGTAGGAGGGAAGTTTGCCTTTTCTTTGAAATCTCCAGGGAAATAATAATAATTATAGCTATTCTTTTTTTATTTTTTTATTTTTTTTATTTGAGATGGAGTCTCGCTCTGTCGCCCAGGCTGGAGTACAGTGGCTGGATCTCAGCTCACTGCAAGCTCTGCCTCCCGGGTTTACGCCATTCTCCTGCCTCAGCCTCCAGAGTAGCTGGGACTACAGGCGCCCGCCACCTTGCCCGGCTAGTTTTTTGTATTTTTAGTAGATACGGGGTTTCACTGTGTTAGCCAGGATGGTCTCGATCTCCTGACCTCGTGATCCGCCCGTCTCGGCCTCCCAAAGTGCTGGGATTACAGGCTTGAGCCACCGTGCCCGGCCAATTATAGCTAATCTTTAGAGAGCATTTACTAAATGCCTTGTACTTATCTCATTAATTTCCAGGTCGGTGGTATTATCTTCATTCTGCAATTAAGTATCTGAGGTACAGAGAGGCATGTGACTTTCCCAAGTTGCACAGTCAGCAGGTGGTAGAGGCAGGATATGAGCCAGGTTTACCTGACTAGGTCCTGTGCTCTGTCCCTATGCCACACTGCCTTCTACAGAAAGCTGAGGTTGTTGATCTTGGTCTGTAGTCACCACCATTCCTGCGGATCCTTGATACACCTCCATTTCCCCCACCCCCCCCGCAGATTCCCACTGTGTTTTTGATGAGTTTCCTGGAGGCCTTGGAGACAGGCTATGGAAAGTACAAGAATCCTTACCACAACCAGATCCATGCAGCCGATGTTACCCAGACAGTCCATTGCTTCTTGCTCCGCACAGGGATGGTGGTAGGTGCCCTGGAGATGATTCTTCTGTGATTCAGGGCCTATGGCTACAGAACCGGGAGGTCTAGAGTGTACTCCCATTTCCATTTCTCCTCTTTGGTTCTTCTTGGGCACTCCAAAGCCTTTACAGAGTCGAACAGGATTAAACTCATTCTAGAGAATTCCCAGGTAGACTAAAACTTCTTGGACAGTGCTAGGGACATGTGCTGGGATGCAATGGAATGTTGCAGGTTCGGATGGAGGAAGCTCCTTGGCCATTCCAGGAGCTGAGAAACCTGGCTGCATTAACCAAGAGCTGGCCTGGAAGCGTGGAAGGGATGGGATGAGTGGTCTAGCCTGTGTGTGGAGGTTCTTGGGCAGTGACCAGCAGGCGTCAGCCCTCTCTTATTCTTTCTCTTTCCTCCTGTAGCACTGCCTGTCGGAGATTGAGGTCCTGGCCATCGTCTTTGCTGCAGCTATCCATGATTATGAGCACACGGGCACTACCAACAGCTTCCACATCCAGACCAAGTGAGGGGTGGGGATGTGGCAGGGGCAGGAGAGGCCAAGCAGAGGTGGGGGAGGTTGTCAGAGTCCCTTTTTACAGGGGGTGGTCATGATGACCTGTGGCTTTGTAGGTCAGAATGTGCCATCCTGTACAATGATCGTTCAGTGCTGGAGAATCACCACATCAGCTCTGTCTTCCGACTGATGCAGGATGATGAGCTGAACATTTTCATCAACCTCACCAAGGATGAGTTTGTGTGAGCAGAAGCCAGTACTTGGCATCCCTAAGAGCCTCCCTTACCACAAACCCCATTTTCCACTTCCTGGACCTGCTGCCCAGCAGCACCGAGGGGGCTGATCGCTTCTCTTTTTATGTCCACTCAGAGAACTCCGAGCCCTGGTCATTGAGATGGTGTTGGCCACAGACATGTCCTGCCATTTCCAGCAAGTGAAGACCATGAAGACAGCCTTGCAACAGCTGGAGAGGTGGCATCTGGTGGGGTGTGGCTGGGGCCAGGCCAGAGGGAGGGGTGTGTGGACTGGGGGGTATACACAAGGGTAGTTGGTGTGCCAGGTCTTTACCTGGATGTAGAGACTCCACTGGCTCCAGGTATCCGACTGCATCTCTGTGTAAGTGTGGTGTGTGTGTGTGTGTGTGTGTGTGTGTGTGGCCTTACATCACATACACCCGAGGCAGCTGATCCACTGGAGAGTGCTTTGGGCTGGGAATCTAAGATGGGGGTTCTCATTGCAGCTCCAGGACAGGCTTACTCTGGAATGTTGGAAAATTCATTCGACCCTTCTGGACCCCAGTTTTATTAGCTCTGAAATGGTGGAAATGACATGCCTCTCCCAACAACAGCTTGCCCCTAGTTCCTAGTCTCATAGGGCGATTGGGAGAGTCATATGAGGTTTAAACAAATGCACAGAACAAATGCCATAATTGCATCTAATGCTGCTTAAAAGTGGGTGGGAATGTATAAATGTGTGTGTGAGTGGACTCTGTGTGTGTCCTGAAGGTGTGTGTTAATCTCTGTGTATGATGTTTATGTGTGGGAGAGTATGCAGTGTCATAGTGGGTCATGGTTGAGGGTATAATAATAATCATTACTATTCTAAATAATATCTACTGAGCACTTATTATGTGCTAGACACTCTCCTGAATACTTATTTGTTGTTTGTCACTTAATTCTCAGAACTACCTGATACGTCGTAGGGTTGTTATTTCCATTTTAGAGTTGAAGAAAATGAAATATGGAAATTTTAAGTAACTTGCACAGTGTCACACAGCTAACATGTGGTAGGTATAGATGTGAACCCAGGCCCTTCGATTCTAAGAGCCTGGGCTCTCAGCTACTAACCTGTGCTGCTACCTAAACATATATAAGTGTGTGTGTGTGTATGTGTGTGTGTGTAGCTTTGGAGGGTGTTTGAAATTATGTGAGGCTGGGCGTGGTGGCTCATGCCTGTAATTCCAGCACTTTGGGAGGCCGAGGCAGGTGGATCAGCTTGAGGTCAGGAATTTGAGACCAGCCTGGCCAACATGGCAAAACCTTGTCTCTACCAAAAAAATACAAAAATTAGCTGGGTGTGGTGGCATGTGCGCCTGTAGTCCCAGCTACTCAGGAGGCTGAGGTAGGAGAATCATTTGAACCCAGGTGACGGAGGTTGCAGTGAGCTGAAATTGTGTCACTGCTCTCCAGCTTGAGCAACAGAGTGAGACCCTGTCTCAAAAAAAAAAAAAAAAAAACAAAAAATAAGTTATGTGATAGGGTGTGCATGGGAAATTAGGGAATGGTCCAGGTTTCCTTTTCCTAAAAGATCAGTCTCCCTTCCCTTGCCACCTGCCCCAACCAGGATTGACAAGCCCAAGGCCCTGTCGCTACTGCTCCATGCTGCTGACATCAGCCACCCAACCAAGCAGTGGTCGGTCCACAGCCGCTGGACCAAGGCCCTCATGGAGGAATTCTTCCGCCAGGTAGTGTGGCATCTTTGCTTCCCCTGTGCCTATGGGGGCCTTATCTCCCCTTTTGCTCTCTAAGTTCCCCACTCATACTCCATATCCTCCTTTTGCTACCTGTAGTCTCTGACCTGATACCAAATCCTTGGGGTAAAATCCCATTATCCTAAAAGCCTAACAATAGTTGCATTTCATTTGCATATATTTCATTTGCATATTACTAATTTCCAGGTCAACGGTGCAAAAATTTCACACAACCCCCCACCCCTGCCACCTGCCACCTGCCACCTGTACCCCAGATCTGGTAGGTCTGAGGTATCCTCTCCAGCTTTCCTACCCTGCTCTCTCCTCTAGGGTGACAAGGAGGCAGAGTTGGGCCTGCCCTTTTCTCCTCTCTGTGACCGCACTTCCACGCTGGTGGCACAGTCTCAGATAGGTGAGTGTCCTCTCCTGCAGGAAGGGGAAGACTGGGAAGGGGAACAGATACTGCCTGGGTCAGGATTGCTCCAAGTCCTCAGTCCCCCAAACCATTCTTCCTGTAGAGGAAAGCCTACTGTGCTAGAGCATGGGGTCTTGGGATAGGAGGCCAGGGGGCTGCAATGGCAGGGAGGAGCTCTCTGGGGCACCAAGACATCATCCCAAAGCCTGCCCCACATTGGGAAGTTTTCAGCCTCAGGTTACCTCTCTAGCTTCTTTCATAAGGAGCCAGGGGTCCTGGCCATGCCAGCTGTATCCTCTGTCTAGCCCTCCAGATAAAAGCAAGACATCTCTATGGCATTGCTCCTCCACTGCAGGGTTCATCGACTTCATTGTGGAGCCCACATTCTCTGTGCTGACTGATGTGGCAGAGAAGAGTGTTCAGCCCCTGGCGGATGAGGACTCCAAGTCTAAAAACCAGCCCAGGTGAGGGTGGCTGGGGTAGCCAGATATCCTGCTTCCGGAAGGCAGTGGTAGGGAGGGAGTTGGACTCACGGAGAGGACCGATTCACAGTTGTGGTGGGGTGGTGGGGAGGCAAGCTGCTTCGAGCTTGGGAGTCCCTCTGCCATCAGGGGCAGAAGGATGGGATCAGAAGGGTGTGACCTGTGCCTGTGCTCCCCTTGACCATATTTTTGTTTCTTCCATTAGCTATCTTTACTGACTTCTGGAGAATCTTGTTTTAATTTTCCTTCTACCAGGAGGGAAGATGTGGAGAGGGAGGGGTGAAATGAGGGGGAGAGGGACAGGGACTTGGGGAATATCTAGTAGAGGAAAAGAGGAAGACAAAGTTCCCTGAACCTTCTCATGGTCTTCCATGAGTGGGCTAAGGTGGTTCTGGAGTGGGCTGGGTCTTACTTCTTGGGGCTGTTGGGGGGTTCTGCTTCTAGCTTTCAGTGGCGCCCGCCCTCTCTGGATGTGGAAGTGGGAGACCCCAACCCTGATGTGGTCAGCTTTCGTTCCACCTGGGTCAAGTACATTCAGGAGAACAAACAGAAATGGAAAGAACGGGCAGCAAGTGGTGGGCACCGTGGCAGAGGGTGGGGGTGAGAACTTGTGTGGGTGGATCATGGAGCACTAGGAGGTCCATTTTTCTTAAGCCCCTGGGGAAACCCTTCGCCGGACTCCTTGAGTTGGGAATGGAGCTGATCAGACCAGTTAGATCACAGAAAAGACTGGCCGAGTGACCTGGGATGTTCTTTTTTTTTTTTTTTTTTTTTTCTTTTGAGACAGAGTCTAGCTCTATAGCCCAGGCTGGAGTGCAGTGGCGGGATCTCAGCTCACTGCAAGCTCCGCCTCCGGGGTTTACGCCATTCTCCTGCCTCAGCCTCCCAAGTAGCTGGGACTACAGGCGCCCGCCACTTCACCCTGCTAGTTTTTTGTGTTTTTAGTAGAGGCGGGGTTTCACTGTGTTAGCCAGGATGGTCTTAATCTCCTGATCTCGTGATCCGCCCGTCTCAGCCTCCCAAAGTGCTGGGATTACAGGCTTGAGCCACCGTGCCGGGCCAACCTGGGATGTTCTAAGAATGGGGCCTATAGAGATGATAGAGACAGCCAGATATTCCACAACCCAAGGGTCCTTGTGCACACCGTGGTCCCTGTAAATGGTGCCCCTGCAGATTTGGCTAATTTGGTGGACCTGTCTGGGAAATCTCTTCCTGTGTGAGGTGGTGGTAGGGTGGTGTTGAGGGTTCTGAGTTTTAGCAAGGCTACAGAGGTTCTTCCCAAGTGGGGATGGGTTGAATGTAGTTCAGCTTGAAGGCAGGTTGATGCATGAGAATCCCTTATGTTTCTCCACATACTCCTTGGGTTCTGGGGAAGAATACTTCTTGGCCTAAGCTCAGCTTCCTTTATGCTCCTCTACAGGCATCACCAACCAGATGTCCATTGACGAGTTGTCCCCCTGTGACGAAGAGGCACCCCCATCCCCTGCCGAAGATGAACACAACCAAAATGGGAATCTGGACTAGCCCTGGGGCTGGCCCAGGTGAGCCTGTTGTGGTGGAGGGCATAGGAGAGCTGGTGTCTATTGTGGCATCTTTGTTGGGTCGTCTCTGGGCTCCAACAGATGCGACATTCTCTCTCCCTCTTTTGAGCAGTAAAATGGAGGGAGTGAAGACATAGAATGGAGCCAAAGTGTGGGTGGAGCAGGGAAATCCTCCCACCCTCTTCTGTCCCCAGTCCCTGCGGGAAGAAAGGAGGTAGTTTCTCAGAACAGCAGCAGAACAGTGTGGGCCCACTGTTCCAGGTGACAGCTAACTTACCCCGCACCTTAGGGAGAGTTAGGGAAAAAGGAGCCCAGCCAGGGCACACGGCTCAGTGAGGGCAGCTAAACATGACTTCGACTTCAGCCCCTATCCACCCCCTTGGCTAGGCACCCTTCTGAACGGCATTTTCTGCACAACTCTACTCGGGACTGAGTGGGGATCAGGACTTGGAGAAGGAAGGTCAGGTTGGAGGTGAAGGCCAAGCTCAGGCACTGAAGTTCCTCCCTCTTTCCCCAGGTCTTCATTGAGTCCAAAGTGTTTGATGTCATCAGCACCATCCATCAGGACTGGCTCCCCCATCTGCTCCAAGGGAGCGTGGTTGTGGAAGAAACAACCCACCGGAAGGCCAAATGCCAGAGATTTGGGGTTGGGGAAAGGGCCCCTCCCCACCTGACACCCATTGGGGCACACTTTAATGTCCCGGCAGCAAGAATGGGGAACTTCAGGCTCCCAATGGTCACTGTGCCCATCCCTCAGCCTCTGAATTCTCTTCATGGCCAGGTGGCTGCCAGGGAGTGGGGAGCTTCCCGGAGGCTTCCCAGGGCCTTGGGGGAGGGTCAGAGATGCCAGCCCCCTGGGACCTCCCCCATCCTTTTTGCCTCCAAGTTTCTAAGCAATACATTTTGGGGGTTCCCTCAGCACCCCCCACCCCAGATCTTAGCTGGCAGGTCTGGGTCCCCCTTTTCCTCCCCTGGGAAGGGCTGGAATAGGATAGAAATCTGGGGGTTTTCAGAGCCCTATGTGTGGGAAGGGGAGTGGGTTCCTTCAGGGCATGGTACCTTTCTAGGACCTGGGAATGGGGTGGGTAAGACATCCTCTTCACCCCAGAATTGCACTGCTTCAGCCCCATCTCCAGCCTGATCCTCTGCAATCTTCCTTCTCTCCCTTTCTGATACAGTGACTGGGAAAAAAGGAGCCATTGTGACCAGGGGCTGCGGGAGGCCTTCCCTGGGACCTTCCTTGGGACTGTTCTGGGACCCTGGGGCTTGTCACCTGCCCTGGCTGAGTCCTGAGCCCTTTGCCTCCTTCCTCTCACCTGGGGCTGGGAGGCTCCCATCCGACCAATGTCTGTAACGTGCTTTGAGATCTCCCCAGCAAAGCACCTTCAGGATGTATCAACACCAGCTGGGTTAGGGTCAAGGGTGCCTGGGGAGGGTGAGGTATAATCCAGTAATCCTGCGTTGCTAAAAGAGAGGGTCTGTCCCCTCCTTTCCACTTCTCAGAACTGGCCCAGCTGCAGACACTAAGAAGCTCCTCCCCTGAGACAAGCAAGGGGTAGTGGGTGAAAGGCAGATGGAGGAGGCGCTTAGGGCTGCTGCCTTCCTGTCCCCTGGAGAGAACCCAGCCAGGCGCGGTGCCCCTTCCTCTCCTCAGGCTCCTCCTTGCCCCCACCTTGCCCCGGGAAAGGCCAAAGTCCAGGTGACTGCCCTCCTTTCTTGTAAATACCAACCATGCATTTGTACAGTGGGCCCTGTTCATGCGAAGTCCATATCCATGGTCTCCTAGACCTGCTACCCTGATACTTCCACCCTACCCCACCCCGAGTAGGGCAGAGATGCATGTGACTCACCCCTGCCCTTGGTCTCCCAGACCCCTGCTATAGCCAGAGAACAATAAAGAAGGGAGACCAGGCCTGACTGTGTGTGTTCACTGGGTGCAAGTTGACCAAGCATCTTCACATACATACACTCTTTCCAGCGGGATAAAATCTGGGTGAGGTGTTCTCCCTTTTATATATATATACACACATTTAGGTATGTATCTGGGCAAGCTGAGGCCCAGGAGGAGGCCCCGAGGGCTCACAGTAGCTGCATGGCAGAAGTGGGACCTGACGCTTCTCAGGCTCTGCTCTTGCCTCTGTACCACATGCTTCAGCAGGGAGGGGGAAAGAATCTTGCCTTTCCTCCTTTCCTCTCTCCCACTACCTAGGAAAATCAAAAACAGCAGCAGGAGAGAGGCCTGGCCGTGAGATCTGAGACAGTTTCTTCTCTTATGCTTGGTTTTTGTCTTATCTGTCCTCAGTGTCTAGGACAAGGGAACCCTTCCAGTCTCCAGCATGGGCCTCTTCATTAATAGCCACTGTGTTCTCTATCCATTGTTGCTAACGGGTTGAAATAACGGACAGCGGTCCCACAGCTGGAAGAGGGAACACATCCTGAAGCTTGGGAATCCAAAAGGAAGGCAGCTGAGGCTTGGAGGGCAGGCAAGGAGGTATCCCTACAACACCACACCCTCTATCCCATGGGCCAAGTGCCATGGTGCAGTTCCCCCTTTTGTCCAGCA
Source organism: Rhinopithecus roxellana (assembly GCF_007565055.1). Taxonomy (NCBI): domain Eukaryota; kingdom Metazoa; phylum Chordata; class Mammalia; order Primates; family Cercopithecidae; genus Rhinopithecus; species Rhinopithecus roxellana. The sequence continues at coordinate 56,506,300 of NC_044558.1, read as the reverse complement.
GATGGAGCCCACCGCACAGTCACAGCTGGACACGGCACAGGCCTTAGAGCGCGGAGTGTTCCAGCTGCAGGGCAGGCCTGTGAGGTGGTCAGATCGTTCCTCAATAAGAAAAGAGAACGTGGGGCTTTTCTTCGTTCTTGGCAGACTGGAAGTTAGTCCTCCCACCTATCTGACCCTCATCTCTCTTCCCACAGCAAGTAAAGTCAGGGCTAGGGGAAGAACTCTTCCCTGCTCAAGGCTTCTGCCTAGCTCCTCTGTTTCTTCCTTCCCAGAGGCAGCTTGGCAGGAGGATGGGGGCTGCAGAGAGGGCTGCGCAAGAAGGCAGGGAGAAAGGATTCTCCAAGTTGGGAAAGAAGGAAAGTGCCAAGGACCTAACACCAAATTTATCACTTTTTAAAAACAAGAGATTTTCCCCAAAAGTGAAGGAGTAGGAAACAAATCCGGTGTCCATGCATTCCCAAACTGCAGTCTTGATCCCAAGATATCTCCTCCTCTCTCAGACCTGTTATGGGGGAAGGAGGACAGAAAGAGAAGGTGAGAGGCCAGATGGTCATTTGGTCCCTTCCCCTTCTGGCCATCCCATCTGTGAACATTTAATGTCTCAGAAAGCTTGTTCTGATGTCTGAGAGCAGTCTTTCCCATGTCCAGTCTATGCAGGGGGCTGGGGATTGTAAAATCAAAGCTCAGGAAGTTACCTAATCAATGCATCCTCCAGGCAGGGAGAGCCACTGCCCACCTCAGCTGGGCAGGGGAGGATCTCCCTTCGGGTTCCAAATCCCCTTTATCAAAAAATCCACGACCTACTGCTCTCACCCATTCCAGGAGCCAGAAGTCCTACACAAAGTCTAATCTCAAACCTTCTTGCTGCAGCTATCCATTTCTTTGTCTGTCAGAGGAGATGCAAGTCCTTTTACCATAAAGAATAACTTTTCAGGGACTGAAGCTGGTTCTTTGTTTTCCTTTTCCTAGACTCCAAATATCAGCCCCTTGCCTTTGTCCACAATATTAGCCTCCTCTCCTACGGCCTGGCAGCCCAGCCCTGGGGTCTTACCGAGTTGGCTCCCTTGGAATCCAATGGTGGTATATGGGTTGAAGGTTCCTTTGTGCTGGGTTCCTTACTGCCTCTCTCCTGAGTTTTAGGGATGGATTCTGTAGGCTCTGGGGAGGGAAAATAGGGGTGGGAGGAAGAAGTGGCATTCATAAAGGTGTTGGGGAGGGAACTGCTTCTCCTCACTGCATCTGTACCCCAGTGGCCCCTGAGAGAGCCCCAGGACCAAGTTGGGTGCAATCAGGCAAGACCAACAGGGTTTTCCTTTTTCACAATTACTGCTATAGGTTCACTTTTTCAAAATCTTCAATCAAATTGGAAAGAATAAACCCTTGAAACAGTTGAAAAAACAGTTGAAAAAACAAAACTCAATATGTGTCTAAACCCGACATGAACTCATAGGAGGCTATTTTTATTCTTTATTCTGCTTAGTGAGACCATTCACTGGGTTGCAGAAATATTATGTGTTGATTGTAGGGTTCTCTGCTGGGAATACTATGTGATACACAGCTTATGTACTGTATCTTCACAAAATTGGAGGCGTTCTGAATTCTGGAATATGTCTAGGATAAGGGACATAGCGCCCTGCTACCAGCTTCCACTTATTGCATGCTCTGTATGTGTCAGGTGCTGTGGCAAGAGCCAGTCTCATTTAATAGTCACACGCAACCCACTGCAACAGGCACCCTCATTATCATTTTATACTCTGAGGTTAAGTCGTTCAAGGCCTCTCGGCTGGTAAAGTAGCAAGTGGCAGAGCCAGGATTCAGGCCTGTGACTGCTGTTTCCCTGAAGGTGGGTCCCCCCATGTAGCCACAGTGGGGCTCTGAGGTTCAAGTTGGGAGGGCTTGGTGTCACTCAGTAAGGAAAAGTGAAGATTCAAATGTATGCCGAACATGCAAATAGATCCATATTCTTGAGACGGTTTTTGCCTACTACTAGGCAGCCTGAACATACTTTTTGCTGTCCCAGAGGTGCCCAGCCTTGACTCCACTTCTGTGTCTGGGATCCCAGGTGGGCGGGACTCCTGGGTTCCTGTGCTCTCAGCGGCCCCCTCAGGCTCCTCTCCTTGCTGCTGTTGCCCCAGGTGATGTTCAACCATCATCTGGAGCTCTGGGGACACACAGAAAGGGAGGGAACACTGGATATGACTGCCTAGCATCTCCCCTGTGGGCCCCCAGATTCAACAGCCCCACTAAAGGCTCAGCACACATTGCTAGGTGTTTGACTTTCCCATCCACTGAGATCTGAACAAGGAAGGGACATTAGCTGGCAATAAGGAGGGATGAAAACTAGACCATAAAAAGTACTCTTTTTCACAGATAAGGGAGGCATAGGAGAAGAGCCTTTAAGAACAAGGGATACTCCTCACTTGCTGGGATACATGGTCTTCCCTGGGGGAAGGTGGAAAGGCTCAATTTAGATTCAAGAAAAATTTGAGTACCTTGTACATGTTGTGCACTGTGCCGGTGAGTTCACATATATTATTTTATCTGCCATAATGAGGTAGTATTCAAGGCTCAGTAAGTTAAGCAGTTTTTCCCAGATCACCCAGCTAGTCAGGGGCAAAACTGGGATTTCAGCCTCAGTTCATCTAGCAACAGTTCTACCATAGTAAAGGCAGATTTAACGACCTCCCTTCCAAAGGGCATTGGGTCTACTCTCCAGCTTCAGGCGTAGAGGAGAAAAAGGGATGGGAGGGGTCTCGCGAACCTTTCATTGTGGGTGTGATCCTTGTCATCTTCTTCCGTTGCCGTGGAGACATTGCCAAAGTGGACTGTGAAGGGCACAGAGGATAGGTGCCAGCCCCCCTTGCCCTCCAGCCCCCCTTGCCCTCTAGTCCCCCATGCCTTCTAGCCCCCCTTGCCTTCCTCCTCTGCTTTGCCAGGCTTTTGGATTGGAGCTTGGAGTAGGTGTGAGCTTCAAAAAGTGGGGGAAGAAAACTCCTGCCTCCCCAACCACCTCGACAACGGTGAGCAAGGAGACTGTGTGTGTGTGTGTGTGTGGTGCATGTGTATATGTTCATTCATGCACATTTGGGGGGTACGGGTACAGGGAAGCGGGAGTCAAAAAGATCCTAGAGACGGGCAGCGGGTTTTAAGGAATAATCCCCTAATGAGTGGGGGGTCGTTTGGGCTGGGCTTACTGGGATGGGCCCGCCGCTCACCTTGAGATGTGGGTTGGGGATCCGGTCTTCATCTATCTCTGAAGGGAACAGGAAAAGGAGAGGGTCATAAGGACAGGAAACCAGGGATCCCCATAGAGCTGACTTTTCAGGGGAGGGGATTCTGCAGCCACGCTCCTCCTGATCTGTCCCTCACATCTGCCCCCAGGCTCTTGGCCCTCATGGCTGCCCTACACCTCCTCCCCGCAGCTCCTCTCCTGTGCTTCCGCTGCCTCCATCCCCCTGCATCTAGTCCTGTCCTTGGCTCTGTGGTCCATCTGCGTCTGCATCTCTGCCTCAGACCTGGATATCCCCAAAGGCAGGATCTGTGGTCTTTTTGCTTTTTTTCTTCCTCCGAAGTATCATGTCTCTTTCTCTCTCCAATCATTCCTCCACCCCAGGGTCAGCCAGAACTAAGCCCTGCATAGGACGGAACAGTGATAGAGAACAGTAAATTTATTCTGTGCAGGGTCTGGAAGGTATAGGTGGAGGCAAGCTGGAGACCCTGGCATCCTGAACTCCAGCCTAGCTTCTTAGCCTGACCCCCTCTCTTCCACACCCCTGTCAAGCTCCCTACCATTCTGTGAGACCTTCTTTTCTCCCCATACCTTGATGGGGATGCAGGTGACCAGAATCTCAGCTGCTCCCTGAGCTGCTTCTAACCTTCCTCTCCCCCTCTGGGGGCTGTGAAGAGCTGGTGGAGGCGGTCCCTCCCCCTCACAGCTGACACTGCCTCTGGGGGTGGGGGTAGCAGCATCTCAGTTGCTGGAGAAACCTGGAAGGCTGTTGCCGCAGCAACCAGCACTCAGTTGACCACCCCAATTCCTGGGGGGCTTAGGAGCCAGGTGGTCTCCCTCCCCTTCCTAGCACTGCTCCATCTTTCCAAAAGCAAACGATATTCTGCAATCCAACCACCACCTTCCTGCCTTCAGGACTGAGGACATCCCCGCCTTCTCAGAGCTGTTCTTCTTCCACCTAGCACCCATCTTGTCATTGGGACCTGTTGCCATAGTGGCCCCCACCCCCTTCAGCAACATATCCCTTGGCTTACCTGGGGATGACTGGTCACTGGTCAGCACGAGGGTGGCAGGGGTGGGGCGGCGCCTCCGAATCTGAGGGAAGGTGGGAAATGGGGAAGAGGTCAAGTACGCGTGGAAGCGTCAAAGCCCCACCCAAAACCACTCAGTAACATAATCCAGCCTAGCCTACTTAACACACCTCGAAAACTGCCATGTTAATGCAGCTGGAGGCCATTACCCTAAGCAAACTTATGCAGAAACAGAAAACCAAATAATGCACATTCTCACTTATAAGTGGGAGCTAAACATTGAGTACTCATGGACATAAAGACAGGAACAATAGACACTGGGGAATACAAGACAGGGAGGGAGGAGGGCAAGGGCTGAAACACTACCTATTGGGTACTATGTTCACTCTCTGGGTCAATCATACCCCAGACCTCAGCACCATGTAACAAAACTGCACATGTACCCCCCTGGATCTAAAAGAAAAGTTGGAAAAAAACACGCCATGTTATACTGAACTGACTGACCCAGGGTGAACACCCCTGGGCTCCTCCTCCTCCCCTGGGGAGAGCTAATCCTAAGGACCCAGAAGACCACTTCCCTTCCCTGCACACCCCCATTCCCCTGTTCTGTGTCTCCACCTCCCCCTGGTCCTGGCCCCAGCTCTCCATCTAAGCTATATCTGCTCTAATGCATTGATCTCTGGCCTGCTGTCCTTCCGTCCATCCTGGATCAATGGTCAGAAATAACTTAAGAGGGCACAGCGCTTTCTCTCAGTCTTCTAACCCACTCCCCAAGCAGACGTTAACATTTTGTGTGACAGCGCCCAGAGAGAGCATCCTTTTCAAGCAACCCCCAGCCTGGGAGGACAACACAGAGGAGGATCTGAATGTGCATCTCCTCTGGCCTGCACCCCTCTCTCCCTAATGTCCTCTCTATCCTTGGATACACTGCCTTTCTGATTTGTCGAGAAATGGGGTTGGGGGAATCCTTGTCATGGTAAATATAATATCAATACAAGGAGGAGCCCTAGGCAGGACCCTGGTCAGGACCCAAAGTTTAGCTGAAAAGTCTTATCCTAGGCTCCAGGTCCCAGTCTAAGAAATTAACATATAAAGCTGACTGACTGCTTTGCCTCTGAGTCCCCTTGCCCCCACTGTTGTTCTTCTGTCATGCTGCCAATAAAGTTGATTGTTGTTGAAGTCAGTCCAAGGACTCCTGGGAGGTGTAGTTTTTCCCCTTTCTCTGGAGGCTTTTGAGGCTTGGAAGCAAGTGGAAGGATGGGGGTTAGAGGATGACCCTCTAGGTTAGCAGTGGGGAGGGAAGGCTAATGGGGCTGGGAAAAGGGCTAAAATTATCCTGGGCTGAGAGGAGTAGGGTGAGGACACTGAATGATCAAACTCTTATCTTTGCATGTCCATTATTTAGAATCATCACCACTGGCCATGGAGGATGACGGAGGTGAACACTGCCCCTCTCTATGCCCAGAAAAGTGGGGGGTACTGGCCATGGCAAGATGGGCTGTTTAAGCCTGAGGGGTGACTCTTTCCAAAGAAGAAACAGGATGCATAGAATGGGGGTCTGTGGGGGTAGGGCATCATTTTCCCAGGAGAATTCAGTGGCATCTGTTTTTGGTGACATTTCAAGGTCCCTGCAGTACCAGTCCTTTGTGTATGTGTGTAAGTGTGCACATGGATGAGTCGCACAGACATTAACTGTCAGTCGTCTCTGGACATTCCTGATACACATGGGCTGGGGACCATCTGTTTCATGTATATGGGGTGGGGGCCATCCTTCGACTAAGAAGACTCTTCTACTTCTTTCCATCCCGGAGGGGAAGGGTGTGGTGGTGGCAGAAGAGGGGAAGAGACAGGGAGAGGGTGGAGTGGCGATCAGTGGATTGATATAACATCAGAGTGGGGAGCCCAAGAAGGAGACTGCAAGTATGACAGAGGGCAGCAGGGCTGTCTGGTCTTAGACACATCACTTCCTTAACCTATTCCTTTCCTTTGGACAAGGTTTCTAAGCACTCGGAGTCCTTGGGAACTGTGATGTCCTTACAGCAGAAAGGAGGAAAGTCAGGCTTCCTGAGGTACCTCCCAGGCACCCGAACTAGTGGGAAATAAGTAGATGGTCTCTTTTCTTTTTCTCATACCTATCCCAAATCCTAGCTGTCAGGAGCATGTGATATCTTCGCCTCGGATTTCTTTCCAAAGCAGTCATGCCAAGGATCTGGAAGCTGTGGGCACCCCTCCACCCCCTGCCACTCTGTGCTCTATAACTCAGAGCTTCCAACTCCTTTTGCCCTCCCGTGGTGTTGGTCTGGGTTAGCAGCACCTGCCAAGCCTGGAGCTGTTTGCCTAACACAGCAGGAGGGGCTGAGGTCAGGCCGCAGGATGAATTTCAGGCCTACCGAGACACAGATTCTGAAGATTAGCAAAAGTAGGCCCAAGTCCTGGCTCTCTTTTTCCCTCTGACTCCTCAGGATTGTCTTGTGCCCCTCCCTTGTCTGCTAGATCCCTGAACCAGCTGGCCTTCCCCCTCCTCCTCCCTACCCACCCACTACACCTGCCTCCTCCAACACCAGATACAGGTGTCAGGCCCTGTCTGTGCCAGTGGGAGGCAGTTCTCCTTGGAACCACATCCCCAACCTCCACAGTCCAGACTCTTGAGCCCTTTTTCCTGGGTCTGAGGTTATCCTGGCTGATGCCCTGCCTCCAGGCATAGCAGCCTTTCCCCTGACTCCCAGTGAACACACCCCATGCTGATGGCTCTCTGTCCTCATCCTCTATAGATTTGTGAGGCTTCAAGATCCTTCGCGTACTCCCACCTTAGAGCTCTGAGGCGGTGGCTCACCCCAGGCCAGAGAGAGGACGGAGACGCAGGTACCAAACCCTGTCTCCACATTGGGAAGCCAAAGCGGTAGGGAGAGTGTGTGTATCCCGGCCCCCTTCCCTTCACATCAGACCTTATTCTACCAAACAGCTGGAGCAACAAAAATGACAAAAAACACTCTCTCCACCTCATCCCAAGAGGTCACAAAGTTTTTTTCGGGTGTGTGTGTGTGTGAGAGGGGTGGGGGGTGCTGGCTAGCCAGAGCCTGGCAGCTTGTTGGGAGAAACAGAGAACTGACCTTGTGGGAAACTGATATTCTTTAGGAATGGGAATGTCTAGGCAAATGGACAGAGATTACAAAGAGATGGAGCAATAGGCAAATAAGCAAATATTTGGCAAACGAGCAGTAGTAAGGACCACGGGTGGCCACCCTCTCCACACATACGCTCACTCTCACCGAGGCATACACTTGCTCACACACTCTCATACACTGCCCCCTCTGCCAGGCTGCTCTGAGCTAAAAATAGACCAGGCTAGGAGGCTGGGCCAGGGCCCTGGACTCCCACCCCTTGAGCCAAGGCTGTCACAGTGCTTCTCCCTTGCATATTGTTCAGCTTGGACCCCAGCCCCTGGAAAGACTCCATCTCTGGCCTCCCAGTGCCACTGGCTCTGTCCCACCCGGACTCCCCACTCCAAAGGGCAGGAGTTGGGAATAAGGACCATGTGTGGAGACCTGAAGAACAGAGCCTCAGCCTACAACTCGACCAACCCTCTCCCCTCTCCCCTCTCCCTGGAGCCCCAGCCCTCTCAGTGGTCCTCAGTCCCTTCCTGTTATCACTTTCGGAGCCCAGCAAGGTGGCCCCCAGTAAGGAGGAGACAGGGAAGCTGTTTCTTCTCTTCCAACTCCCACCCTTCCAGGCTCCCTCTCCATTACCGACCCCTCCCCAGACCCCTCCCGCATTGCTGCTGATTCCCTTCAGCGCCACCACCAAGCTCAGAAACTCTAGTGGGGGTTGACTGGGTGGGGGATGCAGGGTTGTTTAAGGAGGGAGGGGTCGTGTCCTCAAGCAGACCCCCTCCCCCAGGGCTGGGGAGGAAGAGAGCAACTCTCGCGGGGCCAGGCATCGAGTGGAGGCGCTCTTCCTTCGGTCAGTCTCAAAGAAGCACAGATTCGAGATGTGGCTCCGACAGTGGGGGAGGGGACAGAAGACCCCCCCCACCCCCCGCAAACTGAGCGTTCGTCCTCAAAAGGGCGCACTGCTAAGGGAGGACTAGGCAGGGATCCTGGGTCCCACCAGTCCAGGGGTCCCTCGTCCTTGGCTGGGCAGTGCCCTGTCGCCCCGCCCTGCTCCGCACCTGCTCCGCCGCCTCGGGGTCAAGGTGCGGCTCCAGCAGCGGGACCGTGAACTGGATTTTTCGGGGGCTGTTGTCTTGCTCCATGGCTGGGGCGGCGGCCGCTGGGCCCGCGCTGCGGCGGGAGGGAAGGCGGCGGGACTCGGGGCTGGGGCGGGCGCGCTCCCTCTCCGCTCCGCTCCGGCCCCGGCCCCAGCCCGGCGCGCTCGGCTCCCGGCTCCCAGCACACCGCTCCCAGCTCGCGGCTCCGGGGACTCTGCAGCCGCCGATTGGCTCCGCACCCGCCCCTCCCGGCCCCCTCCCCCTCCCCCAGCCCGGAACCTTAACCCCGTAGTGGCTGCGCCAGCGGCTGCGGGGGTCACCGCCCCGCGGGCCGGCGAGTCCGGGCGTGGCCCGGGAGCCGTCGTAGTGGACAGCTCAGGCAGATACCTCAGTGCCCACGGAGTTTTGGGCAGGGCGTTGGGGTGGGGAGCGGCTAGGAAGAACTTCCCCTAGCCGGAGCAGGTTGTAGGGGCTGGGAAAGTAGAGGGGCGCTGCAGGAGAGGAGACTGCAAACGTGAGAGGAAGATTGCATTTATGATTTAAAAGGGGGTCGTATTATAGAGAAAAGATGGAAAGGGGATTTAGGCATGCAGCAGGAGGGATTAAAGTTAGACTTCGAGAGGGACTTTCCCTTGAAAGGAAAACACTAGGCGGAGGTAAAAACTTGGAGGGAAATAAGAAGTCTGCAAATCGGCCCTGTGTTCCCTCAGTGCCAGGGAGAGGAAACTGAAGACTTCAGAGGGTCTCCGGAGGGCGCGTTTCTCCTGAAGTGCCTGTGGGAGTGGGTGGAGGGCTTGGGGAGAGAGGACCCATCTGGGACTCGGCAAAAGGAATAACGAGGGTGGGGAGCCAATCCTGCTTGTGAAATCGAGTTCACTTTCTGCTTGCTAAATTAGGGGATGGTAAAGTAGGTGAAAGGCCTGCAAGGGGAAAATGCCTGGGGATGGAGAGAGAAACTCCTTTGGTGGGGTGGCTTGTTTACAGATAGGGTTGGTTTCCAATTTCACTATTGGCAGGATACTGAAAAGGACCTGCTGTAACTGAAGGGCTGGAGGTTAGACTATGGGAAGAACTTACTAGTTTGGTGGAAGACTAAGATGCCAGTCAATACAAGTCAGTGAGGGAGACAGGATATTCATAGGAACTGGTGTGTGCCGTCTAAGGACTGGGGATCACTAGACAGGGGGAGGGGAGGTGCTGGAGCACAGGGGAGGGGTAGGGCTGGATGCATCTTTTCCGTAGGAGAAGGTGGAGAGAAGAACTGGGGATGGGGAAGAGGGCACAGGGAGTCCTGGAAGAGGGGAAGGGGTCTGTCTCTTTAGTCTTAAACCAAGCAACTGGCAAGTTCCATCCAGATTTATGCCTGGTTCTTGGAGAACAGTATGATCATCTTCTCCTCTAAGGGATCAGCCTCAACTCTCACTTGCCTCCTCTCCTGGGCAGCCCTTCCCGGACCTTGATTTCACAAGGCCCCTTCCCCTCTAACCTCCCAAAATAACTTGTCCCGCCCTTCCCCCAGCCATATCTTTTTACACATGTCGGGCTCAGTTTTCTCAGGGTAAGGCTGGGGTTATGGGGACCCAGTGGGCCAGCTGGACCTCTATCTGCATGTTAACTGGCCCCTGTTTTGCTGTCACTTGGACTCCAGGATTGACTCCCTCTACCCAGCCTGCACTTGCATGGCCCCTTTGCTCTCTGGTGTGGCAGGGCCAGATGGAAAACAGCTAGTAGGGCTTACCTGTCTCCCTTCATTCCCAAACTTTGCGCAGATCCCCCCACAAGAAGTGACAGTGGAGAAAGAGATTGTGAAGGCACTGAAGCAGAGAGGATAAGGGTTGGGGGCTAGGGAGATACCTGGCCCATTAGGGCCCAGTTGCTCACTCTGGCCTCCTTCCTACCCACCCCACTTCCTAACCACACATCCACAGAGCAGGATCCCAAATATTCTCTGAATAGGTGACTTGTTTATTCCCCATCCCATTCTACCAGGACCATGGGATGTGAAGCCAGGATTCCCACATCCCTATGTCTGGGGACTCAGGCTTCTCTCATGAGCCTCCATCTCATTTGTAAAACAGAGGATCCCACCTCCTAGGGTTGAGTATCATCTAGAGTAGAATACCTGGTGCATAGAAGGTCTCAGTTAATTGTAGCTGCTGGTTTTATTGTTATCTCCTAGCAGGATGGCAGAGTTGAGGGGTGGTCACCTCTAGGAGGGGTTACCTCTCCACACCCACCCCAGTCATCCAGCTTGCCTAGTCCTCTTTCGGATTCCCTGCTCTCCCTCAAACTTTGGTCTGGTCATGGAAATTCCTCCCAAAGTCTCTCACCCACCCTATGTTGCCTTCTCAAGTCCCAGATTCTCAGAGTCTTTTGTCCTGAAAGCCACGGGTAGGGAGAGAGACCAAGAGAGCTTGAGCTCTGGAGAGATGGCTGATGAGGGGCTGCGTGGGAAGAGGGGTCCTGGCAGCAGCTGGTGCTGGGGTGGAGGCAGGGGAGGAGAGAGGAGGGAGAGGGAAGAGCGATGGCTCCCAGTACTGGCTTTGGGAGGAGGAGACGGGGGAAAGTGGGCGAAGCGTTTATGGGTAGCAGGGAGGTGGAGTGTGGTTGGGTGCAGCCTTTGGTGCCGGGTAAGCTGGAATGGGTCTGTCTGTGAAGGTGTGTGTTTATTGTCATTTTGACTTTTATTTATGTCCATGGCTATGTGAGTGCCTGTTGGGCCGGTGGGTGTATGAAGGTGTGGGTTGCTCACACACAGGCCTGGGGCACTGCAGAGGGCCTGACACCTGCTCTTGGAACCTTTCCTAGAGTGAGTAAGAGTTAGAGCCTGCCTCATATCAACTCCTTCCCTCAGCTTGCATGTTTCTATGTTAGGCGCCTGTGTTCACAGCCCTGCTGCAGTCACAGCCTGGGCTGGAGGAGCAGCAGCTGTATGTGGTGCACTGCTGGCTCCATGAAATATTTAAAGTTACAGGGATGTGACTGGGTGATGCAGTCACTTAATGACTCTCACCCTCCCCTATTTTCGGGGCTGGACTCCGGGTTAATGGGACTGCTCTTTGTCGCTCTCAGCACTTTCTGCTTTTATCTATACACCCTTCTCACCCCCACTAACCCTCACAACCACCCAGGAGGGAAGGCAGGTATTAGGGTATTTATTTTACTTCTCGAGGGGAGGGTAGTATAGAGAGGTGTTGCTAAGATGGGCCACCTGGGCCAGGATATGAAAGGTCAGGGTTCAGTTCCTCCATCTGCTACCAACTCTCTGGGTGACTCTGGGGTTGCTCCTCCAACCCCCAACCGGACTCAGTTTCCTTATCTTCAAAATGGAGGGGACCAGGTGACTATGCAGGTTTCTTCTGCTCTAATATTCTGTTATTCTGAGTTGAGGGTGCTCCTGTTACACAGCTAGGAAGTCTCAGAAACAGGGTTAGAACCCAGGAGCCCCAGGACCTTATCTATACGTATCTTTGCCTTTCTCCCTGCCTGGCCAGTGTGGCAGAGGCAACTCCGGCTTGTTGAAAACGCGATGCACACACACTTTTTATACACACAGTTCTGAGAAGGTAAGGCCAGAGACTGCTGTTATACACCCACAGGAGCAGCGACCCCATCCAAGTGGCCCCCCGGGAAGCCAGATGCTCATGCCAATGTGCTGCAGTTACTCAAATGTTTCTGGAAACTCTTGGAATCATCTCAGAGCTTGAGGCATATGCTCTGAAAATCCCCATGGGGGGTGAATCATTGCCTTTTAGGGTGGCTTTGCTCCTTTGGAAATGACCAAGAGCCTTTAAGGGCCAACCTCTGTGAAGACAGAGGGGGGCCAGGTGGGGAGTAAGGCTTGATCTGGAAAAGAGATGTGGGTCCCCGGCAGTGAGACTGTGTGTCCTGCAGGGGTTTGAGCCCATCTAGAAGGCTTCCCTGCAAGAAGTTTCCAGAGCTTCTTGTGAGCCCCAGAAGCAGCATTGGAGTAGATGTGTGGCCTCCTAGGGGATGACTTGGAAGCCCAGCTTCCTCTGACTGTGTAAGTCCTGGTTTGCCTGTGAAAAAAGCCCAGTGTTGCAATTCTGTCAGGCTTGAGTGCACACTCCCCCTGCAGCTGGCAGTCTTGGAAATGGGGCCAGAGCTGGTGATTCAAACAGAGGGGATGCTCATTTTCAAAGTGCTTTGCCTCTTCCTGAAGCCCCAAGTCCACTGGTAGGGTGAAAGAGACTTCAAGAACAGCCAGTTGAACCCTTCAGGCTAGAGAGGAGAAATCAAGGCAATAAGGAGGAACAGCTCTTCCAAGGACCAAAAGCCAGGCCAGCACTTTCCCTAGTAAACCAGATTTGGTGGCTATGGCAAGGTGGTGGCTATGGCAAGGTGGTGGCTATGGCAAGGTGGTGGCTATGGCAAGGTGGTGGCTATGGCAAGGTAGTGGCTGAACCTAAAGCAAGGTCATGGACTAAATGACCTCTTGAGATGCAATTTTTTTTTTTTTTTTTTTTGAGACAGTCTTGCTCTGTCTCCAGGCTGGAGTGCGCTGGCACGATCTCAGCTCACTGCAACCTCCGACTCTCTGGTTCAAGTGATTCTCCTGCCTCAGCCTCCCGAGTAGCTGGGATTACAGGCACACACCACTATGTCCAGCTAATTTTTGTATTTTTAGTAGAGACGGGATTTCCCCATGTTGGCCAGGATGGTCTTGGAGATGCATTTTAACACTATGGTCATCAACAGTCTAGAAGACCCAATACCTAGCTAGCCTCTAGCTAACCCCTTCTATCCCCAACCCTCTAAAAGGTTAAATTTATTCTTTTAACAAATATTTATTGGATATTCCTATATATCAGATATTATGCTAAGTGCTGGGGATACAGTGGAGCATAAAAGAGATACAGTCTGTCCATTGACACGCAGCTTACGGCCTAGCAGGAGCCAGGGCAGTGGTGGGTGAGTCATGATCAGCCATGAGTTACAAAAGTGGAAGCACAGTATGCTGCAGAATAAGGGGCATCAGGAAGGAGGTCAGTGTGACCTCTGACTGCAGGGACCCTCTTCTGCCCCTCCACACTAGCTCCTGTCAGCACTGTGGTTAAACACCCAGCCTCTGGAGAAGTCTGCCTAAGGCCAAATCCTAGCTCTGCCACTTAGCAGCTTTGTAACTTTGGGCAAGGTGCTTAGCCTCTCTGAGCCTCAATGTTCTTACCCTTAAAACTGGATTAACAATAGGTATCCCTATTATCATAATATATAGTGAGGGGTAGGAAGAGATAATGTCCATAATGTGCTTAGCGCCCCTTAAACACTTGCAACTGTTTTCTCCTTTGATTCTCGAAAAAAAAAAGGATGAAGAAGGGGGATTTCAGTGCTTTCAGAATTGATGGGGAAGTTATCTATAGAAGCACAGCCCCTGCCTCTTTTCAGCCAGGTCCTGCTTCTCCCCAGCCCTTGTTGGATCAGCTATTCTTGATGTCCAGCTGTGTCCTCATCAGCATGGACAATCACCCTGTTTTGCTAATTAACACCCGCCCTGTTAATGATTAAATCTAATGACTTTGACTTGCGGGTGGGAGGATGGAAAATTCCCCAGCCACAGGACAGGATGAGGGTAGGTTTCCAGGAATGGGAGGGCAAGGGCCCCTTGGGCTCTGGACATGTTCCTCTAGGTGACCGGGGAGCAGATGCCTGCTTTTCTCTTGGGGCTGCTCAGCAGGGGAGTGTGTACTGGGGGGGTCATTTGAAAGTTACAGCCCAGCCCTCCTTCCCCGGTCCTCCCAGGCTTGGCAGAGGGTACTGGGCCCCAGCCCAGCCTTGCATTCGTCTTGCCAAGGGTTAGCCGTTGCTTGTTGCTGTGGCTGGAGCATGGGGTGAGAAGTGTGAAGTCCCTAGGACTGCTGTAACAAAGTGCCACTAACTGGGTGGCTTAAAGAACAGGAATTAGTTATCTCACAATTCTGGAGGCTAGGAGTCTGGATTCAAGGTGTCAACAGTGCCGTAGGCTTTAGGGAAGAATTCTGTGTGCCTCTTTCAGCTTTTAGCAGCTCTGGTGTTCCTTGGCTTATGGCAGCAGTTCTGATTTCTGCCTCTATCTTCACAAGGCCTTCTTCCCTCTTTTTTTTTTTTTTTTTTTCTTTGAGGCAGGGTCTTGCTCTGTGGCCCAGGCTGGAGTGAGTGCAGTGGTGTGATCTCAGCTTGCGGCAATCTCTGCCTCCCGTTCACACAATCCTCCCCCGTCAGCCTCCCGAGTAGCTAAGACCACAGGCGTGCTCCACTATGCCTGGCTATACTCTGTGTTTTTAGTAGAGACAGATTTTCCCCATGTTTGTCAGGCTGGTCTCGAACTCCTGACCTCGGGTGATCCACCCGCCTCGGCCTCCTAAAGTGTTGGGATTACAGGCGTGGGCCCCCACACCCGGTGCTTCTTCCCTCTTGTGTGTCTGTGTTCTCTCCTCTCGAACAAGGACACCAGTCGTTGAATTTAGGACCCACCCAAAATCCAGTATAAGTTCATCTTGAAATTGTAATTAATTACATTAGCAAACACCTTATTTCTGTATTCTGGGGTTTTGGGTGGACATGAAGTTTTGGAGACACTAATCAACCCACTACAGATGGGGAGAGTGCCTGACAGGGCAGGGAGATGGTCAGTGCTCTAGGATTAGGATAGGGGGTCCTGCCAGAGCAGGCATAGGAGGCCAGTGGCCCCCTGTCTCTCTCCCCTCCCCAACAAGAGGAGGATGTGTTCAGAATCCCTGGTTGGGGTTGGGCTGGTCTCAAGAGGCCTTAAAGAGGAGGCTACTAGTGGTGAAGAGGGGGAAGAAATGGGAGCAGCAGTGTTCTAGACTGGAGAAAAGAAGGCTGAGAGGAGGACTTGGAAAGGAAAACCTTGGGTCCCTATAATTTAGTCCCAGTGGAAGGGGAGACTGTAACCTGTGTGATGAACAATCACAACTCGTCGTATGATGAAAAAATGAAGTTGCATTTTGCTGACATAGTCCAAGATGCATTTTGGTTTCATGATACTTCTTGTTTCCCAGCATTCCTTTCTACTTTATTGCAGGGTGGACAGGGGTAAAGTTTTCCTTGCTTCTGGGTGAAAACCCAGGAAAGCCTCTGCACCTTGCTGCTCACTCTCGGGTGAGGGATAGTCTCTATTCAGAAATTAGAACAACCAGGCCAATATATGAATCAAAACCTGAAACCATTTAGTGTCACTTCTCCAGGCTGCTGGGCCCTGCTTCAGTCAGAAGCTTGTGTGGGAAAGCAGGCTCTGCTTGGCTTCTCTGTCCTGCTCTCCCTCCTGCTCTGCCCCCAGCCTGGCCCTTCCCCCACCCTCACTAGAAGCTGTTTCAGAGTCAGGTGTGTTGGTGAGGGGTGGGGTAGTGCAGAGCCGACTGGCAGGGATAGATCAGTTTTGAGATCGCTTGGTACTCAGCCTCCTCCATCAGTTGGTACTCAGCCTCCTCCATCAGCTGGTAACACCCTCAGACTCTTTCTCTGTGTTCTCTGGTGATTATTCTCTGATGGGGGTTTTCCTGGGTCCTCAGGGTTCACCTCACCTGTGTCCCAGGAGTTGAGACTCCTTCCTCAGCTGCTGGGGTCCTTTTGTTCATTGAGGTAGCCCTATCGCTCGGGATCCAAGATGGACCCAGGGGAATGCACTGGTCTCCTTCTCAGAGGCCTGTAGCTGGTTCTTTCCTGATTAGGCAAACCCTGTGGGGCAGGCAGGGTGTCTCAGCAGCAGCTCTGCTGGAATGCCCACATGTCCCCAGTCCTCTCTCTCCTTCCAAACTTCTGGGCAGTACTCATACTCTAGAACACTCTGTTCCCAATGCTGGGGGCCACATTCTCAGCTCTTGGGGTAACCCGTGCAGGCATCTCACTGGGTTTGCTATAAGGGAGTAAGCGCCTCTCCTTCCTTGGGAGGGAGGGGATGAGGCTGACAGCACAGTTTTATTCATACATTTCCTCCTCACAGAATCCTCCCTCCCCTCCATACTATGACCCTCTTTTATATCCTTGATCTGCCCGAGGAGGTCAGAAACTAGTTTTTAAAATTTTTCATATGATGATTTGGTGCCTCGGTTTGAAATTTCCTTTGTTGTATCTTGGTGCTTGGAAATTATACTTTTATATCCTTTTACAAAAGGAACTGGGTTTGAGACTGTACCAGGAGGGAGGGGTGTCAGGCTCTAAGTCTATACTAGCAACTTCGCTTCGCTTTGTCAGGGAAAGCCAGACACAAAACAAACATTCCATCCCAGAGGTGGAATGGCCAGCAGAGGGCAGCAGATCCTGCTTAAAACACTGCTTCCCTCCTTGGACTCATTGGTGCTAGATTATTTCATTCAATCTCCAGAGGCCACATGTCCCCCAGGTGCTGGGGCTCAGCTCTCATGGCATCTCAATCAGTTCCCTGGCATTAGCCCCTCTTCCTGGCTCTCTGCAGTCTAACCACCATTCTTCCTTTTTGAAGTATCAAAAATGAATCAGTCTGCATTTGATGCTAACAGCCGTGTACTAAGCACCTATGTTGCAGAGATCAAAGCCATACTCTCTACCCTGGAGAAGCCCAGCTGGCAGGGAGACTTGTGAACAGGAACTAAGAGCTGCAAAATAGTAACTGCTGTTGTAGAGGCAGAAATAAGGACTTTGGGAACATTGAGGAGGGGGCAGCCTGAAGGAACTAGAGAAGGCTTTGCAGAGGAGGGTGAATTGGAGTTAGGCTTTTTTTTTTGTGTTGTTGGTGAGTAGGAATTCAGGGAAGAATAATGTGAGAATAAGGGGGGAAACAGATTGACACATTTCTGGTGGACAAGGGAGGTGAAATTAGCAAGGGAGGCGGAGAGAGGGTAGCAAAGAGTGGTGGCTAGGGCTGTGTTTGGAGACTAAGGGGAGACTGGGGTCTTGAGGGACCCTTGGGGAGACACCTTAGCAGAAGAAGAGCTTCCTTTTCCTCTCCCATTTTCCAGGAAGAGGGTCTGAGGCTCTGGGACTGCAAGGATTTTACTGAACTTAGAGGTTATTGGAAGAAATGGAGGGGGATGGGAGCCTTGAACTCTTCAGAGAAGCAACGCTTGAAGGATTCGATGTTGTTTAGCTGGGAGAAAAGAAGATTCAATGTTGTGTAGCTGGGCGGGTGAGCTTGGCATAACAGAGAGAGTGAGAGCGTGGGCTTTGGATGGAGTCAATCCGGCCTTGGAACAAATTCTGATTCTTCCAATACTCCCGTGACCTTGGGCTTGTTGCTTTACTTCTCTGATCTTATTTCCTTATCTAAGAAATAAGAATAATAATAATTCCTACATCTTAGAGATGTTTCAAGCATTGAATGGGATAATATACACAAAACTCTTAGCACATTTCCTGGTTACTTCTCATTAAATGCAATTATTTATTATTAGAATGATTGTCTTTAGATGTTTTAAAGGTTGTCCTGTGGAAATAAGAGTGCACTTACCCAACAAGTTAGAGGGAGACAAGTTTGATAGGCGGGGAGGCTGAAGGCCCCATCTAAATCACCAGGGCCTGGAGGAAGCTGCCTCATGTAGAAGGAGTTGTCTGCTGATGGAGGGATCCAGGCAGAAGCTGTCTGGGGGCTCTTTCCAAATCAATGCTTCGGGATCCTGGGTTGTTCTGAAATCACGCATCAGTCTATAAGTGAAAGATTCCGTGATTCTACTTGAAGGAAAAGGGTCCCTGGGACAGGAGAGAAGGAGCTGGCAGTAGAAAGAATCAGTGCTTTGCTAGTGTAGGGCCCCATAATCTGAGGCCTTAACTGTTCTGTCTCCTTGGGTGAGGGATGACTTGCAGTGGGCTCTATGGAGGCTGTCCTGGCCCTCTTCCTACCTGCGTGTGATGGAACTCCATATTCTGTGTAGGAAGTTTGGGAGTGAAGGGGGACATTCTTTCTTTGATAAGACCCTTTCCCACCCCCAATAAGAGAAAGTCCCCATTTTGGAGTCCCTCTGCCTGAACATGTGTTGAGAAACCCTTTCTACGCTCTAGCTTCAGGCTTTCTCACTTCAGGCTTCCTCTGATGCTGGGTTAGGTTCTGTGGGCAGGTGATCTTCTCCTCACTTCTGCAGGAATCCTGTAGAGGTGAGCGGGGAGAGCACTGGGCTTTTGAGCAAGAAGCCTTCTCAGTCCCTCCCAGCATCCTTTTCTTCTTACCACACTGGGAAAGGGAGTCCCTTATCTGTTGCCCCTTCTCTGTGTCCATTTCCATTACAGGGGAGGACTTTGCTCCCTTCCTCACACGGGGGTGGGTGTCAGAGTGAACCCTTCTAACCTCTCGCTGTTCCTTACTTGCTCTTTTCTAGAAACACAAAAGTAGCTAATTTTACTGATCACTCATTCATTTGTTTATTCAATTCACTTATGAATTCAATTCAAATTCATTCATCGAACTTCAACTCTTTGCCCAGTAATTACTGTTCAAGGTACTGGAGAGAAAATAGTGAATAATAATGATTGATACATTCCCAGGTTTCATGGAGCTTACATTTTTGTGAGGTAAAAAAGTATATAAACAAGTAAATGAATATATAAATAGGAAAATTTCAGAGCACAGGAAATGCAATGAGGGGAATAAACAAGGTGAGGTGACAGAAGTAACTGGGGGGAGGATGGGTGGAAGTGGCCAGGGAAGCTCTCTGATAAGATGACATTTGAACCAAGACCTGAAGGGTTACAGGGAGTCAGCTATGCAGACAGCAAGAGGAAGAGGATTCTAAGCAGAATGAACAAGGATGAAACTGGGAAAGAGGCTGGTGTGCCCAAGGACCATGAAGGGCGCCAGCATGGTCATGCTGTATTGGGCAGGAAAGCGGAATGAGATGAGCTTGGGGGGATAGTTGGAAGCCAGACCACACAGGGTCTTTCAGACCCTGGTAGAGAGTTTGGATTTCATTTGAAGTATAATGGGAACCACCTGATAATTTTAAGGAGCAGACATGATCTGATATATACTTTGAAAAGACCACTTGTCTAGTTACTGATGGAGCCTGGATTGTACGGGGTTAGAGTGGAGGCAGTAAGGTTACTCAGAAAGTCATTGCAGAGGTTTGGGTGGTCAACAATGGAAGTGGAAACAGGGTGGTGGCAGAGAGATGGGGAGAGAGGGGTGAAGTCAGGATATATTTCAGAGATAGAATCTATAGCCTTGTTGGTGAATTGATTGTGGGGATTGAGGGAAAGGCAGAAATCAAGATTGACTCTTGGGTTTTTGGTTTGAGTAATTGAGTATATGGGGGTGATACTTAATAAGACAGGAAGATGAGGTGGATAGGTCTATTAAGGCATTAGTTCAGGGGTAGTAACAAGATTGTAATGGCATGACTTCAACAGAACAGAAGTTAAACAGAGATAATATGGTGGCTCCGCAATATTCTGAACATTCTATCTCGTTACCCTTTCTTTTCAATAGGTAGCTTCCATTTAGTGGCCAAAGATGGCTCCTCTACCTCCCATATCTTTGTCTCATTCCAGTCAGCGTGAAGGATTTAGAAAGGAGAAAGGGAGGACACACTCTTTCTGTCAAGGGCACCACCCGTAATCTGCCCTTATTGTATTTGTTCATATCCTCCTGGCCAAAACCTAGTCACATGGCCACATCTGTCTGTAAGGAAGCTTGGGAAATGCAGTCATTGGCTACATCGAAGAAACAGTAGGGTCAGCGAATCGGAGGTCTGGATCAGGTCAAAGAATTATTACAACTGGGCTTCTACTGTAATGGAGATGGAAGGGCAGGAAGTTGTGGACAGAGGGTGGGATTCTTGAATTTAGGATTTTGGAAGTGGCTGTAGTGATGCGTAGGCTGAGGTTCAAAGGTTAAGGACGGAGAAGCCTGAGTGTTCATCGGCATGAATGCTGACCGTCCTCAAGAATGAGGACAGGGGCCGGGCGTGGTGGCTCAAGCCTGTAATCCCAGCACTTTGGGAGGCCGAGACGGGCGGATCACGAGGTCAGGAGATCGAGACCATCCTGGCTAACACGGTGAAACCCCGTCTCTACTAAAAAAATACAAAAAAAAAAAAAAAAAAAAGGAAACAAACTAGCCGGGCGAGGTGGTGCGCGCCTGTAGTCCCAGCTACTCGGGAGGCTGAGGCAGGAGAATGGCGTAAACTGGGGAGGCGGAGCTTGCAGTGAGCTGAGATCCGGCCACTGCACTCCAGCCTGGGTGACAGAGGGAGACTCCATCTCAAAAAAAAAAAAAAAAAAAAAAAAAAAGAATGAGGACAGGAGCAAGTGGGAAGAGGAAGACCAGGTGCTGAGATGAGGGGCTCCCTTTAAGGGAGAGGGGTTGGTAGGAGAGGGCAGCGTGTGTTCTGAGCTTCAAAGGAGGGGAGATTTTGGAGTAGAAAGGAAGAGGAATGGTTTAGAAGCAGCAGTGGAGAACAAGGAGGAAACTACTTCTTCCCACCTTCTGATTCTGAGGCGGTTGGTGGCTAAAGGAGAAAGCGGTTTCCACTTGAGAGTGCAATAGAGGTTGTCAGAGTTTCAGAAAATCTGAAATTACTGTTGTTATTAATGTTTTCTAAGGGACAGGTTCTTACTCTCTCACCCAGGCTGGAGTGAGAGAGTAAGTGGCTGCAGTGGCATGATTGTAGCTCACTGCAGCCTTGAACTCCTGGGCTTGAGTGATCCTCCCACCTCAGCCTCTGAAGTAGCTGGGGCTACAGGCATGCACCACCGTGCCCAGTTAATTGTTTTTATTTTAGAGACAAGGTCTTGCTATGTTGCCCAATCTGGTCTTGAAAACCTGGCCTCAAGCGATCCTCCCACCTTGGCCTCCCAAAGCTCTAGAATTACAGGCATGAGCCACCACACCTGGCCTTAAAATGTTATTTTAGATTAAGCAGCATCAGTTGAAAGATGGGAGAAGAAAGAAGGAAAAAAGGGTATCAGTTGAAAGATAAGAGAAGAAAGGAAAAAAGGGAGATTAAGCATTAGAGAGAAAATTCAAAACCAGACATTGGGATATCAAGGAATTTACTGATCACCAATCAGGAGTTCTAGAAGGCATAGTAAAAGGGTTTGGAAGAGAGAGACTGAGCAGGGAGAACTGGGCTAGATTTGGGGCTGTCAGAGCCAAACAGCGTTGGGGTTCTGGATGACAAGTATATCTAGAAGCTTTAGCTTGGACCTGTAAGCAACTGTGGTCAACAAAGAGACAGGACCTGAGGATCTTGGTTGCCGACCTTTCTACAAGAGGAATCAGGACAAGGACTAGACCTTGGTGCCCACCTGAACGGTTTCAAGGCCTTTGGTGACTGATTCCTAGTGGCTTAAGGGGGGATGTGAGTGGTGGTTAATCCCGTGGAAGATGTGTGGGAGCAGAATAACTAATGGCCCCACAAAGATGTCCACAGTGGAAATCACAGAACCTGTGAGTGTGTTGGGTTACACTGGCAATAGAGAATTAAGGTTGCAGATTGAACTGAGGTTGCTAATCAGCTGGTCTTAAAATAGGGAAATTCTCCTAGATTATCTGGGTAGGCCCGGTGTAATCTCAAGCATCCTTAAATATGGACAAAGGACTCAAAAGAGAGAACCAGACTGACGGTGAGGTGAGAAGCCTTGGCCGGATGGGGCTGGCTTTGAAAATGGAGGAATGGGGCCATAGGCCAAAGACTGCGGACAGCCTCTAGAAGCTGGAAAGGGCAAGGAAATGAATTCTCCCCTAGAGGCTCCAGAAAGGAACGCAGCCCTGTGGACATGCTTTGATTTCAGCCCAGTGAGAACCATCTGGAACTCCGGAACTACAGAACTGTAAAATAATAAATTTGTGTTGTTTTAAGCTGGTACATTTGTGGTAATTTGTAATTAGAAAACTAATACAAGATGAAAGGCTCTCTTATGGGTGACTGCTCCTTCCCACAGGGTGAGATGCTATGACAGCTGGTGAGACAGAACATTTATTACACCACGTTTCACCAGGGGGTGGAGTTAATGCATCAATAAGAATGTTCCTCAACAGCTTTGCCTCTTTCTCTGCTGCCCTCTCTCATGAGGGTGCACCTTTGGACAGGACTTCACCTCCCAATCTCTCCCCTGGGGGATGCCTGCTGTTTCTCTCACTGTTTAGTGGGAGAAAGCCCCTTTTGGGCTTGTGTCTCGATAGCATTCTCCAGCTCAGCCTTGCCAGAGAGGTCAGAGTGCTGTAGGTTCCCTGGCACTTGTCTGGCCATTAATACAACTGATGCTTTGGTCTCCTTTTTGCTCGCTGTTCTCTGGACACCTTCTCCACTGGCCAGACTCAGAGGGGCAGAGGGATGACGTGCTGGTGGCCCTCCCTGGAGCTGTGATGGTGGAGTCAAAGACTGGTCTTGGGGGACCCAAATACAGTGGATTTTAACAGCAAACGCTCTAAAGGTAACTCTGACCTGCAGCTGTGTGGGTGCAGCTGAGGCTGGAATGAAATTATCCCAGTTCCACTTGGTACAGAGCATAAGGCTGTGAAATTTTGGCTTCAGACGATGTGTGCTGATATTTAGTAGGTGATGCTAGGTTGGCTGTCCAACTGATTGTCTACTTTGGTTTCCTTTTTGTTGTTGTCATTCACTTTTTCTTAGTTTTTATTTAACATTTTTCTCTGGTTCTTTTTTCTCACCCACAGATGCGGGTCCCAATGTCTGCTTTGTTCTGAACTGCTTTTAGGGTGGCCAGAGGACTCGGGAGGGATTTTGTTTATGGCCTGATCACAGGTTCCTGAGATTATTTCCTACCATGTAGTCTCAAAGTGGCTTGGGTTGGACATTTATGAAGCTCCAGCCAGGGTTTCAGATTTCAGAGGCCCACTGTGGGATTAACCACAGAGAAGTGGTGGACTTCATATAGATAAAAATAATGGGATCCTTTATGTGGAGGAAATGTCACTGTGGGTGAAAGTGAAGAAAAACTCCATAGAATTACTATAAATTTGAAGAGTACGGGAGAAATGAACAAGTCCTGTACCTGGAACACTCTTTAGAAATCATATTTTCCTAAAGAATCAAGGAAATATGGGGTTCATATAAGATACAAGTCTTGGTCTTATAGTGAGAAAAGTCAGAGAGAAAGGGAAAAGAAAAAGAGGGCAGTTCTGTTGATTGAGTTGGGAGAAAAGATGAGATTTTCTTGGGAGAAAGTTTGAGTTCATAGAGCCCATGCTTGAGATACATTAAAAGAGAAGGGAAATGGCTCCATGCCTAAATAGTTTTAAGGATGGAACTAGAAAAGAGCAGAATATTTATTTCTAGATCAGGGAGGGTGAATGGGGCCTGGAGGGATTTAACAAGGATGCAAAACAGTTTGAGGCCGCTAGAGGGAGCGTTGACTCAGTCACTTGCACAGAGTGAGGGAAGATGATCAGGAAGTTTAGTGGTGAAACATTATTAGGTAAATTTCAAAGGAATGCAGGTTTTTTTTTTTTTTTTTAAATGGGAGCGTGGGGACTGTTATTGCCCATGTCCTGAGGAAGCATGCCACAGAATTACTGAGAAGATGAAATACACTCTAAAGGGAATTCATGCATGAAATAAATAGATCTAGTCACATCTGAAATTCTGTTTTCCAAAAATTTAAAAATTTTAAAGTGACAAATCATAGTTGTATACAATTATGGGGTACAATGTGATGTTTTGATATATGTATACATTGTGGTATGATTGAATCAAGCTTACATTTCTCAATATCATAAGATGATAGAAATATCCTAACCCCCACTTTGAGAGAAGAGGCAGTATGCATGATCCCACCCTCTGAAGGCAAACTTAATGCCAACATTAGTCACTCCTACGAGAGATTTCTCCCACTTGTGAAGTCGAGGCTTTCTCTCTTCTTGCAGATACCACTTAGTTTCTACTGCAGCATGATACTGGCATTATCCATGGGATTTCTGCACAGCTCAAGTGCCCCATGTGTCTTTTGAGCCTTGAGGAGGAGACTGACATTGAGATGCCTTCTCATCACCTCTTCCGTTGCAACTGAACCTTCCCTGGCTAAGCAAGACAAATTCCTCCCCCTGTGCTACCATGAGCTGCTCACTGATAATGACATGTAGGAGAAGCACAGATGAGATGAGGCCCACAAACAGCAGCAGAAGTGTGGCTGGAGAAGCTGCATGGAGCCAGGTACACCTGAGGCACTGCGGTTGAGCGCTGGCCTCCATGACATCTTTCTCCTGCACCTTGAAGCTGTGTCAAAGGTTTTTTATTCCACCTTCTACCCCTGCAAACAAACAAACAAACAAACAAACAAAAAACCCTTAGAAGCCCCACAAAAGAACCACGCACTAGGGCCTGGGCACGTAATTACTCTGGGGCCTGAGAATGTGCTTGTGTTTTTGAGTTTGGCTGGTGCAGAGCTGGTGCGTGGTATTTCATGTATCCTAGTTACTCTAACTTCGAAAAGGAGGGACCCATGGGCTCCTTGGGGTTGGATTAAGTCAACTTCGTAGATGCTAGAGGAACTACTCACATTTCGGGGGAAAAAGACCAGGATGCAGCCGGTCCCCTGCCTCCAGGCATAGCAGCCTTTCCCCTGACTCCTAGGGAACACACCCCATGCTGGTGGCTCTGTGTCCTCCTCATCCTCTACAGATTTGTGAGGTTTCACCATGATCCTTCCCGTAGTCACACCCGAGAGGTCTGAGGCGGTGGCTTACCCCAGGCCAGACAGAAGATGGAGACGCAGGTACCTAACCCTATCTCCACATTGGGAAGCTAAAGTGATAGGGAGAATGTGTGTACCCCTCCTTTCCTTTCCAGATCTTATTCTACCAAACAGTGGGAGCAACAAAAATGACAAAAACCACTCCCAGGCTAGGTGCGGTGGCTCACGCCTGTAATCCCAGCACCTTGGGAGGCCCAGGCGTGCAGATCACCAGGTTAAGAGATTGAGACCATCCTGGCCAACATAGTAAAACCCCGTTTCTACTAAAAATACAAAAATTAGCTGGGCATGGTGGCCCGTGCCTGTAGTCCTAACTACTCAGGAGGTGGAGGCAGGAGAATTGCTTGAACCCAGGAGGCGGAGGTTGCAGCGAGCTGAGATTGTGCCACTCCACTCCAGCCTGGTGACAAAGCGAGACTCCGTCAGAGGAAGAAGGAGAAGGAGAAGGAGAAGGAGAAGAAGAAAACAAAACCACTCTTTCCACCCCATCTCAACAGGTCACAAAATTTTTCAGTTTGAAGGCCCAGCCAGAGCCTGGCACCTGGTTGGGGGAGACAAAGAATGAGTTTTTTAGGAATGGATTTTCTGTTTATTTATTTAGAGACATAGCCTTGCTCTGTCACCCTGGACTGGAGGGCAGTGGTGCAATCACAGCTCACTGCAGCATTGAACTCCTGGACTCAAGTAACCCTTTTGTGTCAGCCACCCGAGTAGCTGGGACTACATGTGTGCACCACCTTATCCAGCTAATTTATTTATATTATATATATATTTAATATATATATGTGTATATATATATATTTTTTTGTGTGTATATATATATAAATAAATAAAAAATAAGGATTGGGGTCTTGCTATATTGCTCAGGCTGGTCTCAAACTCCTGGCCTCAAGTGATCCTACTCCTAAACTGTTGGGATTACAGGCAAGAGCCACCATGCCTCGCTGGGAAATGAATTTTCTTTAAGAATGGAGATGTTTAGACAAATGGACATACATAGATGCCTTTTGAATGAGACTCTGGGCTAAGGATGAGTAAAAATTTGGGAGGGGAGGAATTTTGGACTTTACTTTTCTTGCATTGAAAGGTGTATTTCAATTTTGTTCTTTGTTCCTTTTGAAATTAGGAGGATCGCTTGAGCCCATGAGGCAGAGGTTGCAGTGAGCGAGATTGTACCACTGCATTCCAGCCTGGGTGACAGAATGACGGAATGAGACTCTGCCTAAAAAAAAAAAAAAAAAATAAGAAAAAAGAAAGAAAGAAAGAAAGAAGGAAGGAAAGAAAAACAAAGAAAGAAAGAAAGAGATAAATTAGAAGAGGGTTTATGTTCAAATTTAGGATTTTTTTTTTTTGCTGATGTTGAATTATTATCTTTTATGCTGCTACATAGTACTTATTTGTAACCCTCAAGTGAGCTCTACTGAGCAACATGACTGAGCAGATTGGAGAGAGGAAATAGAGTCTAGGGAACAGTACAGTCTTGGTGTTAATTTGTGTCCTATTTGAACTCAATTCAGAGGCTTGGGTACCAACAGTAAACTTGTCAACCCACCAATTTCAGGAGGAAAGAATTGTGGTGAGAAGCTGTACTTAATTTTTTTTCATCTGAAAATGGAGATAACAAACTTTTTAAGTCTTTTGCAAGGGCTAAATGGGTAAATATGTATAAAGCATTTGGAACTAGGGCCTGCTGCATAGTAGGAGCTACTGTATATTAAATCAGTGAGCATATGGTAAGGCCACCAATGGCCAAATGTCTGCGGAGTGGAAGACCACTCTGATGTGCTGCTGGTCTTCTCTCCCGCACCCCTCCAATCACAGCTGTGGCTGATGGCAGATCTCAGGCTCACCTGTTAAGCCCAAAGGCTTCAGAAGAGAGAAGGCTCTCTTCTGTGACTCTGTGTTGGGGGCATTCCTTCCTATCCCTTCCCAACAAGAAGAGCAGGTTGGGGGAAATACTTCCCAGCCTACCTTTCCATTCCTTCCTTCCTCCTCCCTGAGGGAAGAGTAGATGATCTTACAGATGAGAGCCGGATAGTGTCTTATCCAGCCCTGTTTCTGTTCATTCAGTGTCAGTCTGGGTTGGGAATGTGAGCAGGGGCCTTTTAGCCTGAGGTCTCCTATTCAGTTTTCACAGAGAGCCCTGTGCTGTGGGCTGTGGCACAGCTGTCCAGCCATTAGTAAGATGGATGCTTTGATCCTCACTGGGTAACAACTCTTATATCCTTTTCTGTATTGGCCTGAACTGGAGGATCAGAAGGATGAATCTGGGGCTTCTTAATCTGCAATCTGCAAGACACTTCCATGTTCCTAATATCATCCACTCAGGAAACTTCCCTCCAATTTTTTTTCTTGAACTTCACAGGCTCCTACCTTCCCTCCTCTGTCATTTTGAAAAGAATTTTTGCCTTATCTTAAGCTATATCTTGAGAAAGACCCGTAATAGAACTTTCGATCTAGCTTGGGAGATATTTTTGGTGGAGTTGTGTGTTCTTCCATTGGGGGGAAGGTGGGTAAACTAGGGAAAGTGGGCATGTGGCGACTTTCTACACTTGGAGAAAGCAAAGGGAGGAAGTAGATTATTTTATCTATCTCTAGGTCTGAACATATTTCCAGATTTTCCTGGGCCAGGACAGACCACCTCTGCATTGCAGTAGGTCAGTTGCTCTGTTGATCTTCTGAGTACATCTTTTTATGTGTCCTGGAGGTAGGACACTAGAGATCGGAGATGTTTCCCTTCCTGCCATCCTACCTGCCCTTGAGTGACAGCTTCCCTTCATCTGTAAGACAGAAACCTTCGTTTTCCCATCCTCTTCTTTACCCATTGAATCTCATGTGCTGTTACAGTGAGAACTGGCCAGGGTTGGGAGGAGACAGGCACATATTAGGGAGATGGGCCTGGCACATGATAAGCACGTGGGGGGTGTTTGTTGAGTGGGTGAATGGGAGTCATCCACTCTGTGGTGAAGCAGAAGTCTTGGCAGATGAGGGTGTAGAGGGTGTAGAGGTGGAGAGAAGACAAGAGGTTACAGGATGAGACATTGGGAGCACAGAGTGCAGTCCAAAAATGTGCTGGGAAAAGAACAGAGAGCTTGGAGAACTAGGAGAGTGCAGTGTCCTGGAAAGTTAGTGAGGAGAAGTTTCTGGAAGGAGTAATTGTGTCCAGTTCTACAGAGGCCATCACAAGATTTGTTGATGTTTGTGACTCTTTGGACAGCAGTTGTGGAGGCTGGATGGGTGCAGATGGTAGACTGTAGGGGCATGAGGTGTGCACAGGAGCTGAGGGGCATGGGGCAGTGCATTGGTGAGGTGGGGGCAGTGGCGAGGAGGGTCAGGACTTTGCAGAGGATGTTTTGGGATGTGGAGACATAAGCAGGTTTATAAGCTGAGGTGGATGACAGGTTTAAACTCAAAGGGATAGGGTAACTAAGAAAGAAGCCCAGTAGAGTGGGGGCATCCTGCCTCTCTTTCTGAGCCCAGCAAAGCCACCACAGAGTCAGACTTGGGACGCAACGCTTTAATGCACATTTTGAGGAGCTGAAAGATGGTTTTGGGATGCAGCCTCTCCCACAGCCCAGTCTGGAATTCAGGCACCCTCATCATTAGGGCCTCGTGACATCATTGGCGCTAGGGATTAGGTTTTTCAGATAGTTCATGATTCCTTTCGAAGCTTTGTCCAGATTCTTCCTGATTTTATGGCCCAGTTTGGCGAGTTTTCCCTCTGACGTGGTTGCTGAGGAGTATTGGGAGGGAAATGTCAAGTTAAGGCTGGTTCCCTTCCACCCTCTCCCCTCCACCCCAGCAACAGCCTTTCACAGGACTGGTGATCAATGCTTCATTTGACTCACACTTACATTTAGTTCTTGTTCCTCCACAGCTTCCTTTCTCTTTCTAACCCCACCTATTTCCACCCAAGTAGCTCCCAGCCCCTTCCTTTTCCTGCTCAATACCTGCCCAGCGGCTTTCCCCTTCCCTGGCTCATACCAGCCCTGGGCGCCAGTTCTGTAGTCTCTTCTAATTGGAGCTTAACATTTTTGAAATTGTCCTTTTGGGGCATGGGCTTTTGACTCTTTGTTCTTTTGACAGCATTCTCTTTGGAAACCAGCTCTTCTTTGGAGATGAAGGACTCCTTAGAGAGATCTTCATCGGAAACGTGGTCCCTCTTGGGGTGGCTGCTAGGGGTGACCTGGGCAGCTGGAACCAGGAAGATAAAGGGAATGGGGGACGGAGTGAGAGCACATGGTGAGAAGCAACCAGCCATCCTATGTCATGTCCCTTAACATGTGGAGCCTATCAGGGTTGAGTCATTGCCTAATTAACATACAAGTAGGACTGAGGTCCTGTACCAGAATCCAAATCTATGAGCACCTGAAAAGCACATCTCTGATTTTGAATGCCATTGATTAGGAATTCCACTTTCCCTAGCAAATTTACCTTCCCAATGAGAAGAGATTAACTTTGCAAACATAGGTCCCATTGTCTGGCCCATTGGAGGAGTTCAGTAAATATTGTTTTTTTTCTTCTGAATTCTGGGTATTGCTTGAATCTGCCTTCTCTGGCTCCTCCAAGGTAGACTAGGGGAAGCTAGTCTGAGATTAAACCATGTCTATGGATAATACACAAAGCAGAATCCCGCAATGTTCACGGTTTTGGGCTGTGGCAGTGGGGAGCCTGGAACAGAGAAGCCACTCCAATGTCCTCACCTCCATGAGCTAAAACCCTTTACCTGCTAGCACTTGGGTGTGAGGTGTAGTCTCCACTCCTATCTCCAATGACTAGCCAGCAGAAAGGGCTGTTCAAATGGTTCCTGGCCCTCACATTTTGGCCAACTAGTGCAGCAGGAAGGATTAAGGTTCAATACTGGGAGGGTTTATCTTTGCTCCACTTCTTTCCCAAATGGAGAATTTATCATTTACTGGACAATCTTTTACCACCAGTGACTTACTCTAAAGGATGCCAGCATGAGACTTAACAGGCATCTGCAGGCTGAATCTCTGAGTGAATTTCACCTTCTGGCTCTGAAAGAGAAGAGGTTAAAGTCTTCAGAGGTCTCAAGACAGTTAACATATGAGTTTTTCCCTCTGTAACCCCTTCTGCTCCAGCATTCTCAATCTTCCTTACCTTCGTCTACATCCTCCTTAGCATTTCAAAATACTTTGTAATTTATTTAATATGTTCATTGTTTGTTACTTTCTCTTAGAATGTAATTTCCATGATGACTGAGTGTCTATTCTATTAGTGTATCCAAGTGCCTAGAACTATGTGTCTGACACAGAGTTAGTGCTCAGTAAGTAGCTATGGAATAAATGTGGGAGTACATATTGTACAGAGGGAGGCACGGAAGTCCAGAGAAAGGTAGTGACTCTGCCTGGACTATCCAGCATCACCAGAGGCTGGAATCTGATCTGAACCTCCGTTGACCCATAGTGCATCCTGATTTGGATCTGTTTTGGCCCCTCTAGCTCCAGCTCCGGGCTTTCTAGGTAGCAGAATTCCCAGAATCATATGCCCTAGTCCCTCACCTCCATACCTAGGACATCCAGGTGTGAACTTTTGGTTCTGCAGATTTCCACCTCTCCACACAGCATATTACAAGGATTAAGGAAGGCCCTTCCTAGTGCTGAGGTCTCTCCAGATGACAGCTCAAAAACATTTAGGGGACTGAGGGGTGTGGAAGGAGGCCAGACACACCATCAAGGATGGCGAGAGAGGTGGAGGCTAGGCTGGCCAGCAGCAGGACCATGAAGAACTTTATGGTGGAGCTGTAGCAGGATCAGTTTTTCCTGGGGGAGGCTGCTTAGAGTTGCTGAAGAGGCAGCCTGGCAGGGGCTTTATTGATTTTGAGCTAAGGATGGACTCTGGGGAAACTGGACCTGGGAACATATTAGGTTTCTCCTCCCAAGTTTCCCATTCTGAATAGGTTTGTTTTTGGGAACTGGAGTTTCCGGGAAACCAGTTAACTGGAAAGTAAGGCCCCTGGCCTTCCCCCTGGCCTGGACCATGCCAAAGGTTTGTCGGCTCCAGGTTTCATCCCCAGAAGTCCTTGGAATGAGGACCTGGGTGTGAGTTTCCCTCTTTCATAGTTCCCTCTTTCCTCATTACTGTGAGGAAAGTGAGTTCCCTCTTTCCTCATTACTGTGTAATTTTACTTTCATTTGTATGATCATTTAATTAACATCTATCTCCTCCAGAAGAATGAAAGATCCAAAATGGCTGGGATTATATCTGTTTTGCTTGCTATTGTTTTTCCAGTACCTAGCAGGTATCTGGCACATAGGAGAGTCCTAGGAAATATTAGTGGAGTAAATGAATCAAGGAATGGTCAGGCTGTCCTCTAGGGCAGTGGCCCCCATCCTTTTTAACACCAGGGACCAGTTTCATGGAAGACAGTTTTTCCATGGCCAGGGGGAGGATGAGGTGAAACTGTTTCACCTCAGATCATCAGGCACTAGTTAGATTAGCATGCAACCTAGATCCCTTGCATGTGCAGTTCACAATAGGGTTTGCACTCCTGTGAGAATCTAATGCTGCTACTGATCTGACAGGAGGCACATCACGGTGGTAATGCTCACTTGGCTGTTGCTCACCTCCTGCTGTGTGGCCCGGTTCCTAACAGGCCACAGACCAGTACCAGTCTGTGACCTGGGGGTTGGGAACCCCTGCTCTAGGGTGTAGATAAAACTCCCCATCAGTTCAGGAATGAAGGAGTGAGGCAGTTACAGAAATTCTGACTATATGCCAACTAGTATCCTGAGTTTGTTTCCATGGGATATCTCATTTAATTCATGATGGTTTGGGAGGTATGTGTTATTTACCAAGGAAAAAAAACTGATGTTTATAGAGGTGAGGTTACTTGCATAAGGCCACATATATGGGTGGATTTGAACCCACATCTGGAGTCTAGTGCCTCTAAAAGTGGATAAGATGGAGCAGTGGGATGCCCAGAAAGGCATCTGGAGAGCAGATGAGGGTTGTGCGTAGGGCCTGGGTCTTGGTGGTGGGCCTAGGAACTGATCTGGTTGATCTCGTGTCCTTCTCCAGCTGGAAGTTTGATATTCTCTCTGAAACCTCTCCAGGAAGAAGGCTGCTGTACCCTAACACTGAGTCTCTTGTCCTCAGCAGGGAGCATGGCTTGCTGGGAATGTGCATAGGTAAGGTAATGCCTGGAGACCACAGTTGGCTGTGCCAGCCTGTGTGAGACTTGTGCTGGGGAGAGCCCCAAGGGACTGGCAGTTGTCTTCCAATTGTTCTGGCAAAGCTCTCTCTTTAGGCAAGGTGGTGTAGTGAAGGAAGTTTGTCTTGGGCTGCCTCCAACCACCCCTTCCTCCCTGACTCCTCTTCTCACCAGCAACCTCTCCTCCCATAGCCCAGGGCACTTGGGAACAGGACGGGGGCACATGAGGGCATTCACAGCAAGTCTATGAGGGTAGGGTTTCAGCTCTGCAAGCTTATTTCCTAACATACGTAATTCACATGTTGAGGCTCTCATCATCTGCAGACTAGGCTATTTTAGTTTTTCACTGCTCTTCTGGCTTCCAGTCTGTCTCCACTACGGTCCATTCTTCATGCTAATGCTGGAGGGATCTCACGAAGTTCATGCCACTTCTGTACTCAAAAGTCTTTAATGACTATCCATCACCATGGGATAAAGTCCAAACTCCTTGGTCTTCCACCTTCACAGCCTCATTTCCTACCCTTGTGAATTATTCCCTACTCACTGGAGTGTTACACTTGGGTTCATGCCGTTGCTCTGTCAGGAATCTCTTTCCTCTCCATCTGCCTGCTATGTTCCCACAGCATGATCCAGATCAGATGTCATCTCCTCCCTGGAGTGAACACAACCTTCTCACCATCCCTCCTCCCTTGGTTAGTCACTCACTTCTGTGGTTCTACGATGCACTGTTCATATCTTTATCTTTTCATTATTACATTCCACTACTATTTATTAAGTGCCTGCCAGGCAGCAGGATTTAGAGATATAATGGTGAACAAAATCACCTGGACCCTGGTCTTAGGCCTTTGTTGTCTAGCACTTATCGCACTCTATTGTAACGATCTGTTTTGAAATCTATTGCTGTTACTGGTCAGTTACCATGTTGAGGACAGGAGCCATAGCTTACTTGTCTCTGAATCCCAATTTATTTAGCGCAGATCTTAACTCTTGCTAAGTTTCCAGTCTGGTTTTGTCAAATGAGTCAATGTGCCTTTTCAAAGATGGCCCCTTGGGGATATGTTTGTTCAACAAAGTATCTCTTTAGTGTGTGTGGCAGGGGACTTCTGAGAGGCCTCCTCCCACATAGAGTTCAACAAGAATGTCTGCCCTACACCAGGTATGGTGTGGGTGCTTAAGCTCCAATGCTGAACAAAACAGACCAGGTGCCTCCTCTCCCAGGTAAGGGTGCCAGATAAAATGTAAGTCACCCAGATAAATGTGAATTTCACAGAAACAATGAAAATGTTGTCAATATGCCTCAAATATTGCGCAGTACCTAAGTATGTCTCAAATATATCTGAAATTGCATTTAACTGGATGTTCTGTGTTTATTTGCTAAATTTGGCTCCAAAGGTTCCAGACCAGCCTCAGACTTGGATTAGAAGCAGGCAAGGCTTTCCGTGTCCATCCTTCCTGATCTGTCCTTCTCAGAGCCCAGTCTCATCCTGGATACTCAGTTACGGGAAATATGTCCTGGAGAGGTGACCACGTGTCTGCCACACCTATAACTCCCTTCTGAGAAATGAGGTCACGTGGTTCTTTGCACACAAGATGCCAGACTTTGGGTCAGATGTCTTTGTTACCCTAACCACTCCTATTTGTGAGGAAGTCTGGGCTTATTCAGAGGTAACAATCAACAGGCTGGACACAAGGGAGCCCATGGCCTCTCAGGATACCTGTCCATTTCCAGGGCTTTCTACTGGATGGTTCCTAACCAAACAAATGAGGTCACTCTCAGTGAAGTTTGAGTCAGAGAGACAGAGAGAAAGAAAACTCAGAGATGTAAAAACAGTAGAAGAAGAGAGAGGCCAGGATAGAGAGAGGGAGAGCTGAAGACTCCTGTCTAGGGGAGCCCCTGGGCCTCAAGCTATGACAAAGCTATGACTGTCCTCAGAGCGGCTAAAGGGGCTCACAGCCCAGCTGGTCTCTGCTTGGTACTCTGTGAAGCCTGCTGACATGGCTTCCTGATCTTCCTTCCTTCCTTCTGTCACTTAATGGAACCTGAGTGAATCTTGTAAACTTGAAAAAGCCTATTTTTAAAGCTCCACCCACCCCACCTCAAGCATCATTAGCTTTCAGTCAGGACACCTGGGTCCAAGATTCAGCTCTGCCACGGACTCACTCCGCAGTCCTCAATCGGCAGCCGCACCCCTCAACCCCTGCCCCACCGCCACTTCTCTGGACCTCATCCTTTTCCTCAGCAAGGAGGGGGAGAGTCCAGATGGATCTCCCAGGATCTCTAGGACTCCCGTTCCAAGACCTGACACCCTCTTGGAACAGGGGTGGAAAACTTCTTGGGAGATTTTTATTTCAAGAAGAACAGCATCAGGCTGGTTGTTCTCAAACTTCACAACCAGCTGGGGAGTGCATTTGAATCCCCTTTCCTCTCCATTTAGTAGGCCTGGGATGCAGCCCAGGAACTCACATTTAAAAAGCAGCATCCAGACCAGTTCTGATGCTGAGAACAGGACTACCCAAGGCAGACAGAATGGCTTCTACACAAAAGTTCAAACTTATTTTCTGGTAAGGATTTTGGGAGGTAGAGAGTCTGTTGTTTTGAGTGTGTGAGTGTGAGAGTGAGTGTGTGAGTGTGTGTGTGAGAGTGTGTGTGTGAGAGAGAGTGTGTGAGTGTGTGTGTGCGAGAGTGTGTGTGTGAGAGAGTGTGTGAGAGTGTGTGTGTATTTGTGTGTTGTGTGTGAGAGAGAGATAAGGGAGGACATCACCATGGGGGCTGCTGCCCTGGGGCAGTGGGGCTGGAGAAGAGAAGGGGAAAAAGGAGACCAACATTCTGTGAGGTCTGACCTTGAGCCAGGTGCAGGATTATTTAATTCTCACAGGAATCTACAGGGTAGTATTGACAGTCTCTGACAGACTGGGAAAACTGAGGCTCAGAGAGGTTAAGTACATTTACCAAAGTGACGTAACAGCAACTGGCATGACTGGGATTTGAACCTGGAACTGCTTGGCTCTGATTCCCATGCTCTTCCCATAGTGTCCCACCCACACCAAGCATCACTAGAGTCAACGTCACAGTACAGCAGCCATAAATCCTTGGCTTCCCGGTGGAACTCCATTTCACACATTCTGTGCTGTTTCCCACATATCCATTGACTATTCTAGGAAATCAATGTTTCTGCCTCCAAACCCTTCCCAAACTTCACCTCATCCCCTGTTACTGGAATAGGGAGGAAAAAAAGTCATCGACAGGGGAGCTCAGTGGCTAACACGGCCAGAGGGAGCAGGTCCACATTGGAGATGGGAGAGTCATTAGAGAAAGGAGTCAGGAGAGAGCTAGCACAGAGGAGATAGCTGCAGAGAGGTTCCACTGCCGTGGGACCCTGCTGTAGGTGGGGAGGGTGAGCAGCTTCTGTCTTGTTCCCAGTTCGGATCTAGCAGTTCTTTCTGAGCGAGCCTCTATTCCCTTCTTCAGGGTCCATTGCTGTCATGTCCATTCCAGCCATATCCAGTTTCTCCGCAGGAAGCTCTGAGCCAGACTTGGCTCAGCCTGGGCAGTCTGTGAAAACACACTCTCTCTCCATCTGGAAGATGGGGCCTTGGGAATGTTACCCATGTGGGCTGGCTGCTCAGTGTCCCACATACAGCCCCATGCGCCGGGTTGGGAGTGGGTGAGTGGCCGTGGGTGTGGAGCTGGATGGGCCAGCTACACGGAAAGGTGCAGTTCCTGGCATGCCTCGTGATCACTCACCCATCAATGGCAGGCTTTTTCCTTTCCTCTTAAAGCCCTTAGGAGTCACTCGTCAAACTACATAAGCAATTCCCAGTTGGATGCTTCAGTGTCAATAGCTCTGTTCAGTGGGGTTATATTCCAGTGTGAGGACTGCAAGCTGTGAGAAGGGGCCACAGCCAGTCAGGATGGTTGGAGGGTAGACACCCTGAAGGCCAGGGCACCTGTCTTTCCCACTTGCACATCAGGAGGTGAAATACAAATGGCAGAATACACAGTCAGAGGATGGAGGTTGTTCTTGGGGAAGACTGAAGATCACAAAATTTTGGAATTCTGAATTTGGAAGGAATCGTGTGACTTGTGAATCACAGAGAGGACTCTAAGTAAGGGAAAACCAAAACAGGTTGTGGTTGTGACCCATCATGGTCACATCTGTGTGTTAGGGAGATTTGTATTCCCACTAATTCCCTCCTGGGCATGGGGAAGAGGGTTTAACACTGGGGCCCTTGTTTAGGGATGTACTGGCTTCAGAACAGAGACTTCAGATGCAACCCAGAGCACCCAATTTCCTACACAGTCTCAGGTAGGATGCTCTTACCTGGGAATAATGGACAGTCCAATTTAGTTGGCTCAAACAATAAAAAAGGCATATCTCATGATGCAAGAACACTAGACGTAGGCTTGGTAAATTCAGCAGCTTAATGAATTCACGAAGGACGTAGATTCTTTCCATTTCTCCATCCTACCCTTTTCTGTCCAAGAGCCTGGTCGTCTGGCTACCTCTCTTCAGGTAGCAAGCTGGCTGCTGCCGCACCAGGTGTCACATCCTCACGATGTCCAGAGGCAGAAAAATGACCCTTCTCTTCCTGTGTTACCTTTTACAATCAAAAGAATCCTTTCTTGGGAGTCTTGATAGCATACTGTCTCTCATGTCTCGCTAGCCAGAATGGCATCACGTGTCTTTGTGTGACATGTCAACCAGGCTTTGGCAAAGGCAACGGGACCACTTTGATTGGCTCTGGCTGACTGTGATTCATCTCCTGATGGGGCCTGCCTCCCCAGAAACACATGACCATGAGAAAGGGGCATAGGGAATAAAATTAGTCTGTCACAAGGAGAAAGGGAGGTGCAGCTATTAAAAAGGCAACCAACAGCATTTAATGGGCATATTCAACATTCTGAACCTGGGGTTCAAATATGTAATGGTTTTATTTTCCTTTAATTGCTGCCTTGAAAATGCTCCGGGGAACCTCCATTTCTAATCCTTTAATAATATCTCTGGTATATTCTATAGGTAAGTCCAATTTAACATTTCAATTTCACATCCAATTCAACACTCACTTTCTCTACCTCCTTTTTCTTTCCTCTAGTTCGTTCTCTGCTCCTCCCAGCGTGTTTAAGCAAGAAGAGACAAGCAATGAAAAGAAATAAACATCCCTTATCTGATTGCTCTCAGACTCTTCTCTCGGCTAGCACAGCTTCTCAGGCCGAGACCGGCTGATCATGTCCTCTTTGTGGCAAGAGGCCAAATGATGGCTGTCTCAAGGAAGGGGTGCATATGTGAGTATTTGGGGCACCTGCAGGACATCCCTACTGTACAGTTTTCTCTTTTAACTACCCTCAGCAGCCATTCGGCAGTCCACCCTATATCTTCTCACATCGGGGGTCTTGTTGTCAAGTGACTGCCCCTTTTGAGTGAGATGCCAACAAGATGGCTCAAGTCACAAGATCTGTTTAATCCACAGGAAACTCTTGCCCCCTTTCCGTACCAATCAGTATAAAAGGCTGCTCATCACACTCCTTGCCTCCGTCTAGTCTTCTATTTTTTCCTCTATTTGAGCAGGCACAGAGGGCAGATCAGCAAGTCCGCTGTGCAAGCAGGTGTTGAATTTGGAATGAAATTTCATTCTTCCTTTTGGCAGGCACCAAGCCCTTGCTGCTTGGCTTGAGGGTGGAGGGAAGGGATGACAACTCATGACCCTGATAAATCTCCGGTATTTTCCTTCTCGCTCCTGTTCTTTACACATACCGGGGACTAGGGTGATGGTGACAGGACAAATTCTGTGACTTCTGAATCAATCCTGAGGGATGTGTCTGGTACCTCCTTGTTGGCTCTCTTTAGGTTGTAGAGTACTCAGCACTTTACTGTTTTCAACTTGTAGCTATAGTTACAATAGAGATTTTATTTGGCATCTTTCTAAGTCATCCTACCACCCTAGCCTTTCAAGTAGCTGGGACTAAAGGTACATACCACCATGCCTGACTAATTAAAAAAATTCTGGAGGGATAGAGACAGGTTTCTGTATGTTTCCCAGACTGATCTTGAACTCCTAGCCTCCAGTGATCCTCCCACCTTGGCCTCCCAAAGCATTGGGATTAGAAGTGTAACACATGCACCTGGCTTTATTCAGCATCTTATTTTAGGTGTCTGCTAGAGTTCCACTTTTGGCTGTCCATCGTTTATAAACACCGTTCATCACATATACATACTTAAATTTTTTTGTGCTAGATGAAACACATTGCCTCCATCTCTAAAAGAAGATACCCGAAAGCTTCTCATCTGTTTACTGTACCTAACTGCAGATCCAGATCTCAAGCCTAGTTGTAATTCCTTGATGTCCTATGACCTATGTTTAAAAGATATACATTATTGAAACATACAGTATACACTAGTGGAGAAGGAAGACTGGAACATAATGAACAGTTCCATCAAAAGAGGAATGATGAGAAATTTCTCCAGTAGCCAGTGATTCACAGTAAATATTCTGCTGGGCAGAAATAGCAAGGATGCCCTGCCTAGCATTGAACCAGTACCCTTTGCTGGCCAATTTGTCAGCCCTCAGGTCTGTTTTCTGGGAGGATCTACTGTCTATTGTCCTTGAGGGCCATTATCTCTAGGGTGGACATTGAACAGAATGCCTTTGAGGGGATTTACTTCACTTTACAACAAGCCTATTTAAAGGATTGGTTGTATTCATTTTGGCCAGTTCCCACCATACTCATTCTAAATCAGGCTTTCACCCAAACCATCCCACTGAAATTGCTCTTGTCAAGATAGCCATATTACTAATTCTAATAGTCAGTCCTTAGATCTCTTATTTTACCTATCAGGAGCATTTGACACAGTTGATCACCTCATCTTCTTGGAAATACATTTTTTCTTTTGGCTTCAAGGACACCACGTTTTTCTTTCTTCCTGCCTCACTGGCTGCTGCTTCTTTGCTGTTATTTTGATAACTTTCCCCAACCTCTAAGTATTGGAGGAGACATTTTTCTCTATTTATAGTTCTTTGGCCATTTCATTCAGTTTCATAACTTTAAATCCCATCTATATCTTGTCTATGTATTCATTGGTCCTAAATGTGTATCTTCCAGCCTAGATCTCTCCCTTCAACCCCAGCAAAGAAAAAAAGTGGAAAAAATTGCTGAAATATTGGTGGGAAGGAATAGGATGCCCCATATCTATATTTCTTCTCTAAAAAGTACTTATATTGCTGTGTCCCTTTGGTCTTCTTCCCCCACATCCTACCATGTTAATTTTTCTAGAATTTTAGTTTTGTGATGTTATAGATTTAGTTCTATGACATTCTCTTCTTTCTTTCTTTCATTTCTTTAGATAATAATTGTTATCTTTCCCATATCTCTTGGGGCATGTTCCTAGGCTGATTTATCTGAATGCTTCTATGATTGTTTTCTAAGTAGAACTTTTTGTGGCCAACCTTTTGAGTGTGGTTTTATTACCACTACCATTTAAATGATAATATCACCTTTAAAAAACATGAATGTTGAATTGTTGTCAAAGTCCTTTGGAGCATTGTGAGGATATAAACATATGCTTTTTATTTGTTAACCATTTATATATATATGCACACAGATATATATTATATATTTATTAACCGTATATATTATATATAATTATATTTATACATTTTCTAATGTCAAACCATTCTTTCACTCCTGGCATGGACTCTACTTGCTGCTAGATTTTATTGATAGTATCTCATTTAGAACTTTGCCCTAATGTTTGCAAG
This sequence comes from Rhinopithecus roxellana, assembly GCF_007565055.1. Lineage (NCBI taxonomy): Eukaryota > Metazoa > Chordata > Mammalia > Primates > Cercopithecidae > Rhinopithecus > Rhinopithecus roxellana. Next base: position 56,466,266 of record NC_044558.1, on the reverse strand, counting down.
TAAGAAAGATTGTTCTATATTTTCTTTTTTGGTGGGCAGTCTTTTGGGTTTTTAAATAAATAATCTGCTGACTTTGATATGTATTTGGAAGGGTTCCTCCTCTCTGTGTTCTGGAACAGTTTAGTGAAATTGGGTTCCTTAAAGGGACAGAGAATTCACTTGTAAAATTCTCTGGGTGTGGTGCTTTTTGGTGTGATAGCTCTTGATATTTTCTATGTCTTGTATTGCAACTTATCTGTTTGTAGTTCACCTCATCCAGGGTCAGTTTTCTTGGATATTTTTTCTTTTCTTTTTTTTTTTTTTTTTTTTTGAGATGGAGTATCACTCTTGTTGCCCAGGCTGGAGTGCAATGGCATGATCTCAGCTTACCGCGACCTCTGCCTCTGGGGTTCAAGTGATTCTCCTGCCTCAGCCTCCCTAGTAGCTGGGATTATAGGCATGCACCACCACACTCTGCTAATTTTGTATTTTTAGTGGAGACGGGGTTTCAGCATGTTGGTTAAGCTAGTCTTGAACTCCCAACCTCAGGTGATCCGCCTTCCTTGGCCTCTCAAAGTGCTGGGATTACAGGTGTGAGCCACCGCACCCAGTGGTCTTGGATATTTTTTCTAGAAAATAATTCATTGCACACATGTTTAAAAATCGATTTACTCAGGTTTAAGCAAAATAATCTTTTCATTATTTGAATTTCCTTTTTACCTTTGTAATGTTCCCATCCTCATTTCTTATTCTGGTTTCTCTCATGCCTACCCTCTTTACCTCTCTCTTTTTTAAAGGTAGATAATAGTTTGTATTTTCCATAAATAATTAGCTCTGGATATTTTAAATTTAGATTCTATAATTTTCTGTTGTCTATTCAATTAATTTTTGCTTTTACTAATTTGTTCTTTACGTTTTCATTAAATTTAGTTCATTCTTTTGAGTTGGGTGTTTAATTAATTTTTAAACTTTTTTGATTAATGTTAATATTTAAGACTTTGAAATTTCCTGTGCACACTGTTTTAGCTATATCTCATAGATTTTAATATATAGTATTTTCATTATTATTTTATTTTAGATAGCAATTTTGGTTTTGTTTTCTTCTTTGAATCAAGAGTTGTTTAAGAGGGTTATAAATTCTCATATGGATAAGACTTTAAAAATTACTTAGTTCTGTTCTTAATTTCTAGTTTTATTGTGTTATTATTGGGGAATATTCATTTACATCATTTCTGCACTTTAGAGTTTATTCAAGTGTTGGTTAGGAGTGTAGACTCTGGATCCACACTGCATGGGTTCAAGTATTGGTTAGGAGTGTAGACTCTGGATCCATACTGCGTGGGTTCAAGTGTTGGTTAGGAGTGTAGACTCTGGATCTTCACTGCGTGGGTTCAAGTCCTGGTTTTCCCATGTATCAGCTGCATGACCCCAGGCATCTTGTTTAACCTCTCTGTGTCTCAAATTTTATCATGGGGTTGTTATGGGGATTAAAAGAATCAAGATCTACAAAGTACTGATGAATAGTACCTGGTACATTTTAAAGTTTCACAGATATGTTAACCATTAGTATTCGTATAGTTGTTTATCATATAATTTTTGATGCATTTTTCAAAAGTTTCTGAAATGAAAGGATATTCTGGTTTTTCAGGAGTATTAAATTAACCCTGTTTTCCCATTTAGGTTACTTAGATACTCTCTAGTCAAACTTTTCTTGTTTATTTGACCTTTATGGCTTGAGACAGGTGAATTAGAGCCTGCCCAACTATGAATCTCTTTGCATTTCCTGAAGTTTTAGTGCTTGTTAAAAGGTGCAGAAATCTTTGTGTCTGTTTTTGGTGTGGAGTGCAACCTTTATTCTTTTTTTTTTTTTTTCTGATACGGAGTTTTGCTCTTGTTGCCCAGGTTGGAGTGCAATGGCGCTATCTCGGTTCACTGCAACTTCCGCTTCCTGGGTTCAAGCGATTCTCCTGTCTCAGCCTCCTGAGTAGCTGGGATTACAGGCTCCTGCCAGTACGCCTGGCTAATTTTTGGTATTTTTAGTAGAGGCGGGGTTTCACCATATTGGCCAGGCTGGTCTTGAACTCCTGACCTCAAGTGATCCGCCCACCTCGGCCTCCCAAAGTGCTGGGATTACAGGCATGAGCCACCACGCCCGGCCCCAACCTTTATCCTTATAAATACTTCTCCTTGTCTCATTTAATATGTTTACTCTGAAATAAATATTGACTGATATTAAGATCAAGATTCTGTTTTTTTCATTTGCTTGGTGGGTTTTTGCTGATCTTTTGACTTTCAATCCTTCTGAGTTACTTAAATGTTCTTTTTCTATTGAATTTTTTGGTAATTCCTACGAACAAGGATATTTCATCATAACCTCAATGCAACCATTAAAATTAGGAAATTAATATTTGATACACTACTGATACATTATAACCATCTCAACCACACACCCCATTTAGATATTTCCCATTGTTTCAATAACGATCTTGTGACAGAAGGATCCAGTCCAAGATTATGCATAGCATTGAGTTGTCACAGTTTCTCAGTCTTTCCGTGACTTTCATGACATTGCCACTTTTGAGGTTTATAGACCAGTTATTGTGTAGAGTGTCCCCAATTTGGGTTCATCTTATGTTCCTCATGTTTAAATTTCAGGCTTCTCACTTTTGGCAGGAATGTCAATCAGTCATACGGCGTTCTCTGCATTGCATTCTGTCAGCGGGCACATTATTTTGATTGATCTGATTTCTGTGATGGTACTGATTAAGGCGATGTCTGCCAGGTGTCTCCACTGTGAAGTTACTCTTTTTCTTCCGGTGTAATTAATAAATATTTTGTGGAAAGGTACTTTGAAACTACATAAGTATCCTTTTCCTTATCAAACTTTTACCAATTAGTTTTAGTGCTTCATGATGTTTCCTGGTTGAATTATTACCCTGATGGTTGCTGGATAGTGATTTTCTACTTCAGTCATTCCTTCTGAATTCATTAGCTACCATTCTAGTGTAAGAAAAACCTTTCTCATATTCCCATTTACTTATCCATTCATTTATTTAATCAATATGGACTCATGAGTTCCTATTTATTCAATGATTTATAATCTTCTTTTCTTTTCCTTTCTTCCTTTTTTCTCTTCTTTTCCTTTCCTTTCTATTATTCAATGATTTATAGTCTTCCTTTCTTTTCCTTCCTTCCTTTTTTCTCTCCTTCCTTCTTCTTCTTGTTCCTTCCTTCCTTTCTTTCTTCCTCCTCTTCTTCTTCTTTCTTTCATTTTTTCTTTCTCTTTCTTTCTTTCTTTCTTTCTTTCTTTCTTTCTTTCTTTCTTTCTTTCTTTCTTTCTTTCTTTCTCTCTCTCTCTCTCTCTCTTTCTTTCTTTCTTTCTTTCTTTCTTTCTTTCTCTCTCTCTCTCTCTCTCTCTTTCTTTCTTTCTTTCTTTCTCTCTTTCTTTCTTTCTTACTTTTTCCTTCTTTTCTTCCTTTCTATCTTTCTCTTTCTCTTTTCCTTCCTTCCTTCCTTTTCTTTTTTCTTTCCATTATAATCTTTTATAATAGTTTTCCTTTCCGCTGAATTTTGTTAGTCTGTGATAATTCAGTACTATTGGGATTAAGCTAACCTTCTCATTAGATTTTGTATTCTTTTGATATATCTCCATCTTTTTTTTTGTTAGCATTTTCTTACTTTCTGGTACAACAAGTCATTCCAGCCTTATATACTTTCTCTGTCCTACCCCTGGTATTAGCCATTCCTCCAAGGATCCCTGTTCTCTTAATGGTATTTGGAAAAGAAGATATAGGCTCTACATAATACTCATTGTTCTTAAGATGTTACTGCTTCTAGGTCTCCCAGTGGTCAAGCTAGGAAATGTATCTATGTATTTATATATGTATGTGCATTCCTACGAATGAATTATATATGCATATTTGTATGTGTATGTATTTCTACATCGAGTTATATATCAAAGACCATAAATTCTCACCATTACCTCCAATTCCAATCTAACACCACATTGTTCAGGCTCAGTCACTCTGCACCACCTAGACCCCCTCACCCTGTTTGAGCTGCAACCCCCCCACATCAGGCTGGATGGGTGCCCTTCTCATCCTGCTCGGGTCCTGATGTCCCATGCCAGGTCACTGCTCCCCTTCACCCCCTGTGCTCCTGGTAGATGCCCTCCTCATTTCCTCTTCCAACACCCTGCTCTGGCTTTCTTGTAATCCCTCACTCCCTGTTCATGCAGATGCCTGCCTTGCTCAGCTCTACCCACTGGCTTTTGTACTGAAACTCAGAAAGTAAGGTAGGAATATAGGCAGGCAGGAAGGGAGGCAAAGTAAAGCAGTTCCATTGTTCTTCATGTATAATATTTTTGAATCCATTGTTTATAGTTTGGTTTTGCTTTGTGTCCTGATCTGAGACTCTTGCTTTTTATGACATGAATTTGTTCTATTTTTGTTTGTTCACATAAAAGACATGTTTGTACTAGTTATACCTTCTTAATGCCATCCTTTTATTTTAACAATTTAAAATATATATTTTGCTATATGATCTGTGTTTTTTTCCTTTTTATGTATAGTTCTGCTAATATAAAAGATTTATAATTTATAGTCCTATTGTTTATCTTTATAATCAACTTCAAATGATGCACTCAAATCTTCATTTCTTCGGAGTTGACTCCCTCTACTATCAACTATTAAAATAGTATACTTCTACTTTCTCCTTTCCCCTTCCTTTTCATCATCTGGTTTTCATGCATTATATTATTATGAATTCTTCTAGTGATTTACTTTAAACCTTGATTATTTGATTTAGCATGTTAAAAATATTTTTTAATCCTTCAACTATAAAAGTTGTAAAGTCCACCTACTTATATGAATTCCCTCTTTCTCTTCCATCTGTATTCTGATTTTTTGTTACGTTCTCATAGTTTATAACATTTACCCCCTACTCTGTAACCATAATTTTCACAGCAGTTTTAGCTTTGTCCTGCATTAAAATGGATTTAGCACTCACAGCTACTCATTTTACCTCATTTTCTCCATTTATCTCTTGACTGGCTGAAGTTTATCTTCTAATGGTTTTTTTTAGAAGAGTTCATAGAATGGAATTCCTTCATTTGTTGCATGCTTGAAAGTATTTGTCTATTGCCTTAGCCTGGTAAAATAGCTTGACTAAAGACAAAATGCTTGGATATCACCTTTCTTCTCCCAGAGGACTGTGTAGGAATTTCTCCATGGTCTTTTGATGTTCAAGTCAGGAGCTAGCTTGATCTAATTTTTTTCCCTTCAGTCCGTGTGTCTATAGTTTTGGCTGGATGCCCACATGATTCCTTCTTTATATTTGAAGATAAGAAACTTTATTAGGCCAGTTCTTAAAATTGGTCTTTTTGAATCAGTTTTTTCTTTCAATCTGTAGATTCAAACTTTTTTTAAATTAAAAATTTTAATTGTGGTAAAATACACATAACATAAAATCTACCAGCTTAGCCATTAATGTACAGTTCAATGGTGTTAAGTATATACACGTTGTTGTATAAGCAATCTCCAGAACTTCTGCATCTTGAAAAACTGAAACTATATTTATTAAACAACTCCTTATTTCCCCCAGCCCTCTGCTAGATTCAAGTTTTTTTCCCTCCCTTCCCTCCTTCCTTTTCTCTTCCCCTTCTTCCTTCCTTCCTTCCTTCCTTCCTTCCTTCCTTCCTTCCTTCCTTCTCCCTCCCTCCCTCCCTCCCTCTCTCCCTACCTTCCTTCCTCCCTCCCTCCCTTTCTTCTTTCCTTTCTTCCTTCCTCTCTTTTTCTTTCTGTCTATTGAGAGAGAGTCACACTATGTGCAGGCTGGTATCGAACTCCTGGGCTGAAGCAATCCTCCTGCCTCAGCCTTCAGAGTCACTGGGATTACAGGTGTGCACCACTGCTTCTGGCTAAAGTTTTATTTTAAAGAAGTCTTTTTTCACTTATGTTTCCTATTCTGCGTGTTCAGTTCTCTTTTTCAAGAGCAGTCATTATACATATGGTTGCTCTGGTTACAAACAAGGTGACCTTGCTTTTGCTCTTCTGGGTATGTCATGTACTTTAGAGAAGTCTGCATATTGCCAGCTCTGCCCATGATCTGTTATTATGGGACACTGTGTCAGCATCCTACCTCCATTTGGTTCCAGTTGCACTGGAATTGGCAGAATTTCTTCAAAGAAAGTGTTATTTGGGGTTGTAAGGGCTTTCTATTTTCATCTAAGATGGAATTTACATATCTGCATTTATTTTCCTTGTTGTAAAATTCCGTTGGTTTCCAAGATAAGAAATTAGTAGATATATCTTTATTTATTTTCCTTACATTTAGAATTGTGTTATTGAATGTTTCCTCCCATTAATTTGTATATAATTTATTTAGCATATCATCCACATCTGAATGTTAAAACTTCTATAACCTCAGAAAGCAGGAAAATGACTGTGAACCCAGAAGTAGCCTGTTTTTCATTAAATTAGCATTTTCAGTCATTTCATGAAATATTGAGTGGAAGGGGAGGTAGAAGGCTATGCTCAGCCTTTCATCTGGTACAGATGTGTTTGTGTATGCCTTGAGTAGTTCGAACATTCCAGGGTCCACCTTCTCCTCACAATAAAGTCGCATAGTCCACAGGCCTGTGCCACAAGGGGAAATTATCTGCTCCTTGTACCTCATAGGCCCTTTGGATTGCTGCCATTGTCTCTGGGGTTGGAAGGGATTTCATCAGGACTGGGGTTTTCTCTGAAACAGCATCTGGGGTTAGCTCTTGCCCCTTCATCAGTCTTTGTCATAATCACTGTGTGTCCAAAGTCACCAATTTGTGAATGTGAAATGGTTGAAGTTTTCTCTCCTTTGAGGAGGATGAACCTGGGGAATTTTGGGGGTGCTGTAGGCAGGTAATCCTAGAGCCTTCTTCTCCTTCATTCACTACACAGACAACTTGTTAACCACCTGTTACCTGCCGAGTGTTAGGCGTTGTGAGACGAATTCCACCTGGACCCACTTCTGAAGTGTTGCCTCTCTGGCAAAGACGTATTATAGCAGACATGCAAATGCATATTCTAAGAACATAGATGATGGAGACATTCATCTCACAGGTTATAAATTAGGAGGTGGGTGGAAGTGGGTGAACTCATTCAACATTGAGCCAATGTTTCTTGGGTGCCTTTTGTGTTTCAGGCAGTATTCTAAGCACTGGGGATATAGAAGTAAAAGAACAGACAGAAATCCCTGCTGATATGGCTTGGCTGTGTCCCCACCTAAATTTCATCTTGAATTCCCATGTGTTGTGGGAGGGACCTGGTGGGAGGTAATTGAATCATGGGAGCAGGCCTTTCTCATGCTGTTCTGGTGATAGTGAATACATCTCATGAGATCTGATGGTTTTATAAAGAGGAGTTTCCCTGCACAAGCTCTCTTCTCTTGTCTGCTGCCATGTGAGATGTGCCTTTCACCTTCCAACATAATTGTGAGGCCTCCCCAGCCACGTGGAACTGTAAGTCCAATAAACCTCTTTCTTTCATAAATTGCCCAGTCTCAGCTATGTCTTTATTAGCAGCATGAAAATGGACTAATACAGTAAACTGGTACTGTATTAGTACTGATTAATACAGTAGAGTGGGGTGTTACTGAAAAGATACCTGAAAATGTGAAAGCGACTTTGGAACTGGGTAGCAGGCAGAGGCTGGAACAGTTTGGAGGTTTCAGAAGAAGATAGGGAAATGTGGGAAATTCTGGGGCTTCCTAGAGACTTGTTGAATAGTTTTGTCCAAAATGCTGATAGCAACATGGACAATAAAGTCCAGGCTGAGGTGGTCTCTGATGGAAATGAGTAACTTGTTTTGGGAACTGGAGCAAAGGTGACTCTTGTTATGTGTTAGCGAAGAGACTGGCAGCATTTTGCCCCTACCCTAGAGATTTGTGGAACTTTGAACTTGAGAGGGATGATTTAGGGTTTTTGGTGGAAGAGGTTTCTAGGCAGCAAAGCATTCAAGATGTGACTTGGGTGCTGTTAAAGGCATTCCATTTTATAAGGGAAGCAGAGCATAAATGTTCAGAAAATTTGCAGCCTGACAATGCAATAGAAAATAAAATCCCATTTTCTGAGGAGAAATTCAAGCCAGCTGCAGAAATTTGTATAAGTAACGAGGAGCTGAATGTTAATCCACAAGATGATGGGGAAAATGTCTCCAGGACATGTCAGAGATTTCCACAGCAGCCCCTCCCATCACAGGCCTGGAGGCCTAGGAGGAAAAAGTGGTTTCATGGGCAAGGCCCAGGGTACCTGTGCTCTGTGCGGTCTAGAGACTTGGTGTTCTGTGTTCCAGCCGCTCTAGCCATGGCTGAAAGGGACCAACATAGAACTTGGGCTGTGGCTCCAGAGGATGCAAGCCCCAAACCTTGGCAACTTCCATGTGGTGTTGAGCCTGTGAGTGCACAGAAGTCAAGAATTGGGGTTTGGGAACCTCCACCTAGATTTCAGAGGATATATGAAAACACCTGGATGTCCAGGCAGAAGTTTGCTGTAGGGGTGGAGAACTCATGGAGAACCTCAGTTCTGTGGAAAGTTTGGAACTCCTTAGAGATTAGTTAAGCGATTGTGACCAGAATGCTAGTTGAAATATGAAGAGTAAGGCCATTCTGATGATATTTCAGATGGAACTGAGGAATAACGTATTGGAAACTGGAGTAAAGACCATCTTGTTATAAATTTACAAAGAACTTGACTGAACTGTGTCTACATTTCAGGGCTTTGTGGAAGGCCAAACTTGAGAGTGACATACTAGAGTATCTGCAGAAGAAATTTCTAAGCAAAATATAGAAGGAGGTGCATGGTTACTTTTGGCCACTTGTGCTGAGATTTGGGAGCAAAGGAATAATTCAAAGACAATTATAAAGATAAAGAAAATTTACATTAAAAGGGAAGTAAAGTGGAAAGAGTCGGAAAACTGTCAACCTGGCCACATGAAGAGTGAAAAAGTGCATTCAGAAGAGGAAACCAAGGATGCAGCTAAAAAGATTAGCACAGGTAGAATGGAGCCAGATGCTATTTCTCAAGACAATGAAGAAAGACCAGAAATGCATTTCAGAGATCTTTGAGGGTACCCCTCCTGTTATAGGCCCAGAAGTCTAGGAGGGCAGAATGGTGCCTTGGGACTCTGCCCCTGGAACCACAGTGCAGAGCTTCATGGCTGCCCTAGCCAAGGCTCAAGTGACCTCAGTTGTAGCTTGTGCTGCAGTTTTGGAAGGTACAAGCCATAAACCTTGACAGTGTCCAGGTGGTGCTGACTCTGCAGGCTTGCAGACAGCAAAAGCTGTGGCAGCTTGGCAGCCTCCACCAAGATTTCAAAGGATGTCATCAAAAGCCTAGGAGCCCAGGCAAAGATTTGTCACAGGGGCAGAGCCACTGCAAAGAGTCTTCATCTAGTGGAGCCATGGAAGTGATGCCACAATAGAGAGTCTCCATTAGGGTAATGCCTAGTGGAGCTGTGGGAGTGGGACAACTACTGGGACCCCAGAAGTGTGCAGTCACCAGCAGCATGCAACACCCACCTGGGAAAGCTTCAGGCACCAGACTGCAATACCTAGGAGCAGTCACATGGGCTGCACCCAGCAAAGCCATAAGCGTGAGTCTGCATGAAGCCTTGGGGGCCTAACCCACACTCCAGTGTGAATGGGAGGCCACACACAGAGTCAAAAGAGATTTATTCTTCAGCTTTAAGATTTAATGTCTGCCCTGCTGGGTTTCAGATTTGCTTGAGACCTGTTACTCCTTTCTTTTTGTCTATTTCTCCATTTTGGAATGGGAATGTCTGCTTTATGCTTCTACCACAATTGTATCTTAGAAGTAAATAACTTGTTTGTATTTCACAGGCTCACAGATGATACTGTGGACTTTGGACTTTTGAGTTGGTGCTGGAATGAGCTAAGATTTTGGGGCTATGGAGTTGGAATGAATGTATTTATATTTGAGAAGGACATGAGTTTCAGAGGGCTGGGAGTAGAATGGTATAGTTTGAGTGTTCGTCCCCTCCAAAACTTACATTGAAACTTAACCCCTAAAGTAACGATATTGAAAGGCAGGGCTATTAAGAAATGATTGGGTCATGCTGGGCGCAGTGGCTCACGCCTGTAATCTCAGCACTTTGGGAGGCCAAGGTGGGTGGATCACATGAGGTCAGGAGTTTGAGACCATCCTGGCCAACATGGTGAAACTCCGTCTCTACTAAAAATACAAAAAATTAGCCAAGTGTGCTGGTGGGCGTCTGTAATCCCAGCTACTTGGGAGGCTGAGGCTGGAGAATTACTTGAACCTGGGAGGCAGAGGTTGCAGTGAGCCGAGATTGAGCCACTGCACTCCAGTGTGGGCGACAGAACAAGACTCTGTCTTAAAAAAAAAAAAAAAGAAAAAGAAAAATAAATGATTGGGTCATGAGGTCTTTGCCCTTATGAATAGATTAATCATCTATGGATTAGTGAATCAATGTGTTAATGGATTAATGGTTTGCCACAGGAGTGAGACCGGAGGCTTTCTAAGAAGAGGAAGAGAGATCTGAGCTAGCATGGACAGCCACCTCACTATGTGATTCTCTGTTCCAGCTTGGGATCCTGCAGAGATTCCCTGCCAGCAAGAAAGCTCTTGCCAGATGTGCCTCCTTGACCTTGGACTTCCCAGTTCTAGAACTGTAAGAGGTACGTTTTGCTTCTTGTAAATTATCTAGTTTTAGATATTCTGTTATAAGCAACAGAAAATAAACTAAGATGGGGTGAGAACAACAGTCTAGAATCAATGACTCCGGGCATGTTAAAGAGCAGAAGACCATGTGCCCAGCCTGGGGAGGGGTCTGGCAAGGAGATCTGACTGCTTTCTTTGACCCCTGAAGTCATGAGTGATCTTCCCTGATTCATCTTTGTGCAAGACACAGCCCTGAACTGTGGGGGAGGAAAACAAAGTTTCAGGAGGAGGAAGAGGTGACCGAGACCCCTTTGAAAGACTTTAGTCCTTTGGGGAAGATAATTCACACATCTAAAACACAGTCAAAAGTGGCTTCTCTGCACCGCATCACAAGAATAACTTTAATGGATTCGACTGGTCTTTTCAGTCAAGTGCCAGTAGTCACTGTAGTGGCTCATTACTTTACTGTCTGACCTAATTAGCCATTGCCAGCCAATTTGGCCCAGTGTAGAATGTACGAGTAGAAGGCAGGAGAGATGAATTTCTGATAAAGGTACCAGAAAGTGGCTTTAGTATCAATGGCCTAGGCTTTGATTATTTTCAGGATGATAAATCCTGGTCCTTTGGAAGTTGATTTAATTTTTGGAAATGTTCAAATGTCACTAGGAGTAATGTGTGAAGAATTAGAGGTGGATGACAACTGGAAGTGGCATTTGGACTCAAAGGAGGCTCAGCACATGTGGATGTGGCTCAAAGTGAATAAAAGGCCTTGTTAGAGGCTCTGCCTTCTAGGCAGGCTGTGACTGGCCAAGGGCCTAGGTCAGGACATCCTATGCCTTGTGTTGGTCCAGGGAGGGCTCTTCTCCCTGCCCTTCCTCCAGGACCCATCCCATAGAGCACAGGCACACAGCAAGTTGGATGCTTTTGTTTTAATAACTCTGGGCTACAAGGGTATTTAAGGCTTTAAGTCCAGTGATCCCATTCTTTTCAGCTTCTCATGCCCATGGTTTTGACAGACCGAATTTCTTCAGTAATTTTTGTGCAAATTCATTTCCATCTAGAAGGAAAGATGAGACAAATGAGGCTTTTAGGACCCCAGGTGCCAGCTCCACTCCTTCCATTTCTTCTCAACTCCATCTTCTGCTTTCCAGACTTACTGAGACTCTGGAGAGGCTTACACAGAAGTTGGAGGGATTGAGATTAGATTCACCAGAGCCTGAAGGACCTACCCTCTTCCCCACCTTGGCAGGGGCAGGGGGCAAGAAGAATAGAAGCAAGCAGCTCCACTGTGGGAAGGTTGGGGGTTAGACCCCAGGGGAATCAATATCAGACAACATGGCACATTGAATCTGTTCTTTCTTTTGAGACAGGGTCTTTCTCTGTCACCCAGGATGGAGTGTAGTGGCACGATCTCGGCTCACTGCAACCTCTGCCTCCTGGGCTCAGGTGATCCTCCCACCTTAGCCTCCCAAGTAGCTGGGACTACAGGCACACGCCACCACGCCTGGCTAAGTTTTGAATTTTTTTTTGTAGAGATGGCATATTGCCGTGTTGCCCAGGCTGGTCTTGAACTCCTGGGCTCAAGCAATCCACCTGCCTGGGCCTCCCAAAATGCTGGGATCACAGGCGTGAACCACCGTGCCCAGCCAGCAATTTGAATCTGGATGAGAAATTGGAAACATATGAAAGCACAAAGTGAGGGGTCTTCAACAGCAGGGGCTGTGGCAATTCCAAGTCTCATATGTGAGAGTGGAAATGGGGGCAAGTTCTCTCCCATCTCCCATCCCTGGATGGTGGGTGGTGAGTATTCTCATTCCCACAAAGCCTTGCCTTGGGATGCACTCACTTTCAATGAATTGTTTTCCACCTGCCACGCCTCCAGGTATTCCTTTTCCTGCTCTTGCAAAGGCTTGTTCTTTTAGTAAGATACTTTTCTCCACTATGGATTCTGATTTTGGAGCAGAACAATCACATCAGCAGAAAATTCATCTCTTTTAAAGAGAACTCTGCACTGCCCCGCCTGCACCCCGCCCCCCACCCGTCCCCCACTCCACCCAGGACATCATCCCTACACAAAGTCCTAAAGTGCAGAAGCTTTGCTGAGGGCTCCAGCACTTCTTTCATAGGAAGTTGTGTGAGCCAGGACAGAAACCATGTATAGTGCAGGCTGCAGCATCTACTATTGTGGAAATGTTGTGTGTGGGTGCAGTGCACAATCCCATTTGTGCCTTTGTGTTCAGGTGTTTGAGTCTACCTGCTTCTCACCAGGCTTATCTCTGGGCATGCAAGTGTGATGTGGGCCTGCAGCCAGAGATTTTTCTAGGTTGTTGATCTGACATAGAGACAGAGACTTACTCAAGGGGTTTAGTTCCTGCCTGCTTGAGGTAACCTTGGCTGTCCCCTGAACTGCTGCCGAAGTCTCCTGGGCTGTTGTGGTTGTCTCTGGGGGTGAAGCAGATGCTGCTGGATCTGAGATCTCTTCGTTAGGCTTAGCTATGAATGCACAAATTGATTGATTTTAGCAAAGCCAAAATGTTTGGTTCTTTTGGAATCCAGGATACCTAATGTGTGCTGGGTGCCAGGATACAGAAGTGATATGGCTTAAACCCTGCCCCCTTAAGGGAGATAGCATTTCTGCATGCTGTGTGTCTCTTGGAATGCAGTGGACAAGGTTGGGGAAGGATTTGGGCTAGGGGATGGTGAGAATCAGGGAGCACTTCATAGAGAAGCTGGATCTTGAAGGCAGGATGTTAGCAGGAAAGGATGTTCCAAAGGGGCTTCGCTGGGGGCAGGCAGCGAGTAAGAGGTCAGGCGAAGGCATGTGTGGGATAGGTGTGGGGAATGGAAACAAGTTCAGTTTAGCTGATGTGGGTATGACATAAAAGAGAGTCATGGAAAATGGGGTTGGAAAATGAGGTTAGAGTCCTCGATAACGGTTACCTTGCTAAGGAATTGGGAGTAATGGGAGGTGTTTGCAGGTGAAGGTATTAATGCCATGTGAGACATTGCCCTTACCACTTAACCTCATGTTTCTCTCCCTTTTATTCACAATAACCTTTTCCCCATGCTCCCTATTGGCCTTGCCTCTCTGGGTCATCCTCTTTTGTCCTTAGCTTTGTGCCATTTCAACCCATGCTACCTTCTTTACTATATTACCTGCCCGTCCCCATTACCACCAAGCACAGACTCCAGATCTCCTCCCACTGGCTTCTTCTCCAGCCACCACTCACATCCCTAACTGTTAAAGCTTCCCAACTGAGGGCTAGGACAGGTGGGAGGGGAGGACTCACAGGTCCCAGCTTCCTGGGCAGGATCAGCATCCGTCGAGTCAGAGGAGGCATCTTCTGCAATGCAGGAAACACACCAGATGAGAGCAAGGACCGAACCGGACCCACCCGAACCACCCTCCCCTCCCATTCCCAAAGCTTATCTCCTAGGAATGCTCATGGATAGAAGGGGATGAATTTCCCTTTTGGTTGGACGTGCACTTCTACCGTATCAGTGGGTCTAGTGGGGCACTCTCTGATGTTAACTCCTGTGGCTTTTGAAACAGGTTCCCCTCTGAGAAGTGCAATATCTCTTGGAACAGTGCCTTCCTCCTGACTGGCCCCTGGCTTGGGAGGCTTCCCTGAGGTGTCTGTCAGGGAGCTGGCCATGGTCAGAGGGGCTCAACCTCCTCTGTGGTGGAGGAGGACAGTATGTGGGGGTCATGGGGCCATGTTTGAGTGATTTCCAGGATTGAGACCCCAGCCCTGATTCCCTTTATTCTTTCAACACAACATTTGTGCAAAACTCTGTGCCAAGAGATGGAGGGGCAGTGCTGAAGAGGGCAGACAAGTCCCCTGCCCTGACAGAGCTTACATCTGTCCTTTTACGGAATTATTTAATGACTGGTGTGACAGTGCTGGAAGGGAACGTGCAGCCTGGTGCGAGAAGAGCATATGGGATCTGATTTGTTCCACATGTGCATGGAAGCCGTTTTTGGGGGAATTGTATCTAAACTGAGATTTCCTAGATGAAAAATCATTGGCCAGGATGGCATTAGAGTTGGTTGGGCAAAGGGGCCAGGGAGAGGGAAGGCATTCCAGATGAGGAAAGAATAAGAAGAAAGATCCTGATGTTCAAGGAACAGCAGGATCATCATGGCCCAAGTGGTGCTTCTGTGGATTAAAAAAGGCATCCCAGCCGGGCGCGGTGGCTCACGCCTGTAATCCCAACACTTTGGGAGGCTGAGGCAGGCAGATCACCTGAGGTCAGGAGTTCAAGACCAACCTGGCCAACATGGTGAAACCCCATCTCTAATAAAAATACAAAATTAGCCGGGCATGGTGGTGCGTGCCTGTAGTCCCAGCTACCCGGGAGGCTGAGGCAGGAGAATCACTGGAACCCAGGAGGTGGAGGTTGCCATGAGCCAAGATTGCGCCACTGCACTCCAGCCTGGGCAACAGAGGGAGACTCGGTCTCAACAACAACAACAACAAGAAAACAGCATCCCTTCCTCCTAAGAGACACAGTCAGGGGCCAGGCTCACTGCTTGGCAAGTAGAGTGTGGGCCAGATTTTAAGCTTCTACCACTCCTTGCCTGGGCACCCTCGTGTAGGGGACACCCTGCTCAACTACATGCAGTGGCCCAGAGGAACCGCAAGAAGCCAGTGTAGCTGAGCCTAGTGGGTAAACAATGGTGTGTGAGGAGATGAGCTAGGAGGGCAGGCAGAGGCCAGAGAGTTCTGGGTTTCCCTGGCCAGTGGGATGCAGAGACCACGTGTGGAGAACTGGGAGAGGAGTCACTTGCCGAGGCAGGGAAGCCAGAATAGCACTGAGAGAGGAGGAGGGAGGTGAAGGCAGGAGTGAGGGCCTCCTTGGCCTGAGGGATTCTTGTGGGGTGCAGAGGAAAGGCCATACTCACCAGCATAGACCAGAGCCCCAGCCACAGCTGCCAAGAAGAAGAGAGTGGTGAATTTCATTCTTTGGGATGAGGAGTGAGTATAACCACAGAATCTGTAGAGAGTCCGGGGAATAAGGATGCTGAAACTGCTGGGCCCTTTTAAGGATATCAAGGGCCAATGGGAACCAAACTTGGAGAGGTGTGACTTCCACATCCTCCTCCCCTTCTTCCCCACACTGTCACCTGCTAAGTCAACAAAGGCTAGCTTGGGCTGGTTGATACCTGGGAGCCTTGCAGGCAGGTCCTGGATGGGAGCCTTTCTCTATTAACTCCCAGCCATCCCTTTTCTTTCTCCCTCCTCCCTTCCCCACCATACCTGCCCTCTGGGTTCACACCCCAGGGCTCTCAGGAACAGTAGGCAGAGCACATTTCACTTGGGGAGTTTCTGGGATATGTCTGTTGAGGGTTCTAGTAGAGAAATCTTAATCTTGTTATCTCTCCAGGAGGAGGTTGAGGGTTCAGGAGATTATGTTGTTCACCTTCTGTCCCAGTCTACATAGGACTCAGTGCAGGGTTTGAAGGTTTCCCCAAACAAAATGAGCCCCTTTCCCTGGGAGGCCACACCCAGAACACTTGAGGCCTGAGTTCCTGGCTACTTTCTCCCTGTGAGGGGATGGGTTTGAAGGCGCATGTGCCTTCTCTGGAGTTGTTCTCTGTTCTTGACATTATCCAGCCCCTAAAAAGAACTCCTCCAGGCTCACATAGGCCTGTCAATCTCTGCCTTCAGGCCTAATCAATGAGACCCCGCATTTCTGAGAAACTCTCCTGGTCAAAGCATGATGGTGGTTCACTGAAATTGGAGCTTGGTTCTCACTTCAAGTGGGGAGCTGACCCATGGTGTGAATAATCCAGAAAAGCAGATTATTCTAGAGAAGCTTCTCTTTGACTCGGGGTTTCTTCGTCTCCTGATCTGGGACTCTAGAGGTCTGGATTTTGAGTTCTGACTTTGTCATATGAAAACGTTAGGATTTGAAAAGTTATAGGATTTTTATTTGTTGTCTAGCAGTTGTGGCTTCTATGTACAGCATAGTGGTGGAGATTAGGTGAGATAATATATGGCAAAGCATTTTTTTAGACAGCAAAGTTCTACGGAGTTGTGTGGGGTTCTTGTACCATCTTTCCAGGTAGGTTTTTGTCCAGGCTGGTGCTAAATGCTAGATATTAATAGAATGGGCCATGGAGCAGGAGGCAGCGGAGGGGCTGAAGGGTGGAGAATAAGGCGCTGGATGTCAATTTGTGACTTTCCCCTTGCTTGGTGTCAGCACTCACCCAGCCCCACGTGGGCTGACTCTGGAGGCCCCACGTGGGCTGACTCTGGAGGCTTCTCTGCTTCATGGTAGCTCTGAAGATGAGTATGAGAAGCGCGTGTTGAAGAGTTTTTGACATAAGGGTGTTTTGGGTGCCAGAGTTTAGAGCATTAATCTTTTCGGGAGATAAAGGAAGATAAAATAAATGGGGTGGGACATTAAAGCCTTGGCAATTACTACCTGGCTGAGGGTCTGGGCCTGGGAGCCTTGAAGGTGGTAGTGGTCTTACCTGGAATGGCGAAGGCTGAGGAATAAGAGAAAGTTTTGATGGCACCAGTGCCCTGGGTATGTGCACATACGTGTGTGCATGTGTGTGTACACTGAAGAAGAAGTCCTGCAGATCCCAAATAGATCTAGATCCTGAGCAATCTCCATGAGCACATTAAAAAAGTCAACAGAAGCAAATTATGCTATTTGCACAAGACTTTTTAAAGAGGAAATGAGAACTTTGGTGTCAACACTAGAACTGTCACAGATCAGGGTCTTTCCAAATGTCACTGTGTAGTCCTTTCCTCTTCCAACTCTTCCTCCTGGCCTCAGTAATTAAAGAGGCAAGCATTTACATAAATAAGGATGAGGTGAAAGGTAGGGACATTTGTTTTATAGAAAATTTTCGTTACTCTATAACAGGGCCCAGGAGAAATGTTACCCCAAATTATAGAGCCTGGGAAAGAATTGGGTGCATAGATTAGAGGAAAGAGGCGGACCTCATGGATATGGATGAGGTGCTGCTCTGGGTGATGTCTTGACAGACCTCATGGATATGGGTGAGGTGCTGCTCTGTGTGATGTCTTGTCTTCTAGGTTATCTGACCTCCTTGATGACTGTCAGTTCGCTGATCTGTGTGTTGTCTCATGGGCTGCTCGTTGTACCTCTCTCCCCTCTGCCTCATGTCTGCACTGGTCTAGAAGGATGCCTCTATGGGCTGTATCACCTGGGCTCCCATGCCCTCTAGTTTCGAGTTGAGTTTGGCCAATGGAAGACACATGGGAGATGGGAGGATGGGAAGAGGGACAGGTCAAGGCATTTGTTCCTCCTGCTCCCTCCCTTGCTTTGGCATGTGTGGTAGGATGACTTCAGAGATAGCTCCTGGTGAGGCCCATGTCTTGGCATTGGTGCCCTGCTGTAATTTCCTCTGCTTAACTGAGGGGGGTCTCAAGATTCACTCCTAACAAATAGAAGATGGCAAAGTGATGAGGTAGTCACTTCTGAGACTATGACTTTAGTCTTGTTTACACACACTCTGTCTCTGGATCTTCTCAGCTTGCTCTGATGAAGTGAATGGCCATGTGTGAGGCTGTCCTGTGGAGAGGCCAAAGTGGCAAGAAACTGAGGGCAGCCTCCAACCTATAACCAGTAAGGAACTGAGGCCCTCAGTCCAGCTATCTGTGAGGAACTCAACTCTGCCAGCTACCACGTGATTGAGCTTGGAAGTGGGTCTTTCCTCGGCTGAGTTTTGAGGTGACTGCAGCCTTGACGATACCTTGACTGCAGCCTCATTAGAGACTTTGAGTCTGAGGGTGTGTCTGTACCTGAACTGCTGACCCATAGCACCTGTGGATAAGAAATGATGTGTGAAGTCACCAAATGTTTGAATAATTTTTACAGACACAGATACTTAATGCAGCATGGTGTGGCAATGGCTGTTTCTCTCTGACTGCAGCTTCTGTCTGTCCCTGTTCCAGAGCACCATCTCTTGGTGTCAGGTGACATTATTCACCCCCTAACCACGCTGCTTCAGACTTCCTGCTGTTGCTAGTCCTTACTCGAATCTCTGTAAATAATAGATACATTTTTCCTTAAAGAGTCTTAAAAAAAAAAAAAAAAAAAAAGAGTCCTGAGAACCATAAACCACTGCTCAATGAAATAAAAGAGGACACAAACAAATGGAAGAACATTCCATGCTCATGGATAGGAATAATCTATATCGTGAAAATGGCCATACTGCCCAAGGTAATTTTTTTTTTTTTTGAGACGGAGTCTTGCTCTGTCGCCCAGGCTGGAGTGCAGTGGCACAATCTCTGCTCACTGCAAGTCCCACCTCCCGGGTTCACGCCATTTTGCCTCAACCTCCTGAGTAGCTGGGACTATAAGCACCCACCACCACACCCAGCTACTTTTTTGTATTTTTAGTAGAGACGGGGTTTCACTGTGGTCTCAATCTCCTGACCTTGTGATCCACCTGCCTTGGCCTCCCAAAGTGCTGGGATTATAGGCGTGAGCCACCTGCCCAAGGTAATTTATAGATTCAATGCCATCCCCATCAAGCTACTAATGACTTTCTTCACAGAATTGGAAAAAACTACTTTAAAGTTTATATGGAACCATAAAAGGGCCTGCATTGCCAAGATAATCTTAAGCAAAAAGAGCAAAGCTGGAGGCATCACATTATCTGACTTCACGCTATACTACAAGGTTACAGTAACCAAAACAGCATAGTACTGGTGCCAAAACACAGATATAGACCAATGGAACAGAACAGAGGCCTCAGAAATAACACCACACATCTACAACCATCTGATCTTTGACAAACCTGACAAAAACAAGAAATGGGAAAAGGATTCCCTATTTAATGAATGGTGCTGGGAAAACTGGCTAGCCATATGTAGAAAGCTGAAACTGGATCCCTTCCTTACACCTTATACAAGGATTGATTCAAGGTGGATTGAAGACTTGAATGTTGGACCTGAGACCATAAACACCCTAGAAGAAAACCTAGGCAGTACCATTCAGGGCATAGGCATAGACAAGGACTTCATGACTAAAACACCAAAAGCAACGGCAGCAAAAGCCAAAATAGACAAATGGGATCTAATTAAACTAAAGAACTTCTGCACAGCAAAAGAAACTACCATCAGAGTGAACAGGCAACCTACAGAATGGGAGAACATTTTTGTAACCTACCCATCTGACAAAGGGTTAATATCGAGAATCTACAAAGAACTTAAACAAATTTACAAGAAAAAAAATCAAACGACCCCATTAAAAAGTGGGCAAAGGATATGAACAGACACTTTTCAAAAGAAGACATTTATGCAGCCAACAGACACATGAAAAAATGCTCATCATCACTGGCCATCAGAGAAATGCAAATCAAAACCACAATGAGATACCATCTCACACCAGTTAGAATGGCGATCATTAAAAAGTCAGGAAACAACAGGTGCTGGAGAGGATGTGGAGAAATAGAAATGCTTTTACACTGTTGGTGGGAGTGTAAACTAGTTCGACCATTGTGGAAGACAGTGTGGTGATTCCTCAAGGATCTAGAACTAGAAATACCATTTGACCCAATGATCCCATTACTGGCTATATACCCAAAGGATTATACATCATGCTACTATAAAGACACATGCACACATATGTTTATTGCGGCACTATTCACAATAGCAAAGACTTGGAACCAACACAAATGTCCATAATGATAGACTGGGTTAAGAAAATGTGGCACATATACACCATGGAATACTATGCAGCCTTAAAAAAGGATGAGTTTATGACCTTTGTAGCGACATGGATGAAGCTGAAAACCATCATTCTGAGCAAACTATCACAAGGACAGAAAACCAAACACCACATGTTCTCACTCATAGGTGGGAATTGAACAATGAGAACACTTGGACACATGGTGGGGAACATTACACACCAGGGCCTGTTGTGGGCTGGGGGGATGGGGAGGGATAGCATTAGAAATACCTAATGTAAATGATGAGTTAATGGGTGTAGCAAACCAACATGGCACATGTATACATATGTAACAAAGCTGCACATTGTGCAGAGGTACCCTAGAACTTACAGTATATATATATATATATATATATATATATATATATATATATGCCCTCCTGAGTGTGCCATCTGTTTTCTGCCTGGACCTCTCCACTGATACACCACTTCCTATATGAACTGTGATGAATACCTTTTCCTCATTCCCCTCCCTGTGTGTTAGGCCGTGTTCTGGGGGCTGGTGGGGAAGCAGAGACTCCAAAGGGAAGAAGTGACATGGACTATTTAGGGTAGACCTGCTCCTGCATTGAGGACACAGGCATACGTTGATCTCCAAGGGTCATGCTATCCTGGCTGCTGTGCTCGACATGGCTCGTCTTCTCTGCGAAGCCCTGTGGCCTGCACAAGCTCTGCCACACTCCTCTGATGCCTCTGATCTTCCACTTTGGCCATCGGGGAGGTGTACAGACAAAGCAATAGAGTGAAATTTTAAAAAATGTGAATTCTATTTCTTTAACATACATACAGCATGTAGTACATGCCAAGCACTATTCTCAGAGCTTTATCCATTTTAATCTCATTTAATTCTCCTAACAATCCAATGAGATAAAGTACTATTAATACTCTTACTTTCTAGATAAGCAGACTAAGTCTAAGGCAGTTTAAGATGCTGGCCTATGATGGCACAGCTAGTGAGTGGCAGAGCTGGATTTCAACGTGGGCTTCCTAGCTTCAAAGTCTGTGCTGTCAACCACAACTCCTTGCTGGAATACTAAATTCCATTTTAAAATAAATATGAGGCCTCTGTAATGTTAAGTTTCTCTAGTTTTAACCAACTGGTACCTGTATTCGTTAGGGTTCTCCAGTGAAATAGTGCTAATTGGATATGTGTGTATTTGTGTATATATATGTATTTATATATAGTATGAATATAGACACACAGACACACACATAAATATAGAGAGATTGAGGCAGACAGAGAGAGACAGAGAGAGAGAAAGAGAGAGAGGTTGATTTATGTTAAAAAATTGGTTCATGTGATTATGGAGGCTGGCAAGTCCAAAAGCTGTAGTTCAGGTCTGAAGGGTGCCAGGCTGAAGACCCAGGAAATAGCTGATGTTGTGGTTCAAGTCTGAAGGCCACCTTCTGGTAGAAGTTTTTCTTGCTCAGGGGAGGTCCATCTTTTGTTCTATTCAGGCCTCAACTGACTGGATGAGGCCCACCTTCCATTATGAAGGGCAATCTGCCTTACTCAAGGTCTACCAATTTAAATGTTAATCTCATCCAAGAACACCCTCACAAAAACATCAGAATAATATTTGACCACATATCTGGGCATTGTGGCCCAGCAAAGTTGACATACAAAATTAACTAGGACAATACCCTTCAGCATTTTGATCTTGGAAGATTTAGTGCACACCAACTGGGCCCAGATAAAAAAAAAGACATGTTGTGTGCATCTTCGGAAAGCTTTTTCCAGATCTTAAGGGGAAGGATTTTTTTTTAATCTCTAGTTTCACAGGAGTAAGGGGTAAGCTCCAGGAAGCTGTGGAACAGTCCACAAAGACCAATAAGTGGGCCCTCTTTCTGCCTGTGGTCTAAGCAAAAAGGATTCTCATGGCTCCCATGGGGTCTAGCTACCTCATCTGGCAATGTCCAGAAAAGGACTTGGGGTCAAAGGCCAGGGCTAAGGGTTGCAAATTTCAATGCCTACAGGAATCAAGCAGGTACCATTAATGAGCCAGGCAGTCCAGGTACAAGGCAAACAGCAGCATATGTGTGATGATAAATAGTAATTGTCCTTCCCTTTCAGGTGTTGGAAATCAGGAGGAAGTGGTTGAGTTGGAGCAAACTGGAGTGTGCCTGCCCTTCGTAAAGTGGTCAGCTCCCTCTGCCTTGAGCTGATGGCTGCCAGACATTCAGTTCTTCAAGGAAAATTGGAAATCTGGATTCTCTTGTAAAACTCCTGATTTTCTTATTATTTCTGAACATTTCATTTAATAGTTTTACTTTGTAGTATTTTAAAATTAATTAATTTAAAAATTGACAAATGAAAATTGTATATATTTATCATATATAATGTGATGTTTTGAAATATGTGTGCATTGTGGAACAGCTAAATCAAGCTAATTAACATATGCATTACTTACTTTTTGTTTTGAAATAACTTCAGACTTACAGAGGATTTGTAAAAATAGTACAAAGAATTTTCACATCATCTTTCTAGATCCACTGGGGACTTGAGCTCCCAAATGTCAACATTTAATTGTGCTTGTTTTATCATGCTCTACCTTTGTTTCTGTCTCTGCTTTTTCCTTAACATTTTGAGAACTAGATTTGAATTTTTAATATATATAACAGAAGACCCCTTTAGAAATGGCTGTCCTTGATCTTTTTTTTTTTTTTTTTTTTTTTTTGAGATGGAGTCTTGCTCTCTCACCCAGGCTAGAGTGCAATGGAGAGATCTCAGCTCACTACAACCTCCGCCTCCCAGGTTCAAGCGATTCTCCTGCCTTGGCCTCCTGAGTAGCTGGAATTACAGGCACACGCCACCGTGCCTGGCTGATTCTTTTTGTATTTTTAGTAGAGATGGGGTTTCACCATGTTGGCTAGGCTGGTATCGAACTCCTGAGCTCAGGCAATCTACCCACCTCGGCCTCCTAGAGTGCTGGGATTACAGGCGTGAGCCACTGTGCATGGCTCCTTGATCATCGTTATGATGACAAATCCTGATGCTTGTGGGTTTATTTTTAGCAACAATATTTTCTTGAATAGGCAGGACTTGGTGGAGTTTGTTTTTCTTCAAACAGTGCTCCCAAATACGGATAGTCCCCGACTTAACAACGTTTTGACTTTACGTCAGTGAGAAAATGATACACATTCAGTAGACATACTTCTAGTACCCATAAAAGCATTCTGTTTTCCACTGTCATTACAGTTTTCAATAAATTACATGAGCTATTCAACACTATTAGAAAATAGGCTTTGTGTTACATGATTTTGCCCAGTTTTAGGTGAATGTAAGTGTTCTGAGCACGTGTAAGGTAGGCAAGACTAAGCTATGATGTTCAGTAGATTAGGTATATTAAATGTACTTTTAACTTATATTTTCAACTTATGATGGATTTATCAGGCTGTAACCCCATCCTAAATTGAGGGGCATCTTATATGTGTTGTTAAATCTCCCTTTCCCATTTATTCATGACAGATTTAGACGATTCCATGTGTTCTAGTTGCTTGTGGTTGTTGAGAGTCCATCCAGTTTAAAATCTTACCTCCCTTTCCTCTCCCCAGCATATGCTTCACTGGAGAGACATGAAAAGGGGTGGGGTCTGGTTCTGGATCTCAGGGGAGGTGGGACGGGGCAGACAGAGATCTTCGAAGGTCACTGATCACAGTCAATGAGGGAGAAATCCTGATCTCCTGGCTTGGTCTCCATTCTTCTCTGGAGGCCTCCACTGATACAGGGTGTGGTGGTCACCAGATAGATGGTGGTTAGCTTCACCCCAGGCCTGCCATTGCTGTGGAACCCCTCAAAGAGTGACAGTTCCCTTAGGCCAGTGGCCCACACTCTCAACCCTCTCACCAGGTGTTGCCTCCTCCCATTCAGCCTGGAAGCCCCCTGTACAGCTTATTGGCTTTCAGTCCTTCTTCTAAATGTACTCATGAGAGCAATGGGAATCCTAAGTTCTCTTCCTTGCTCTTCAGTGGCCTCAGGAGCCTGGGATGAGAGTGTCTTCTTGCATCTCTTCCATGAGCTACCATGAAAAACTTCTTGCTTCTAGAAATGTCAGATGATAAACAGGTACCTGCCTTTTTGTTTACTTTTCCCTGTGGCAGAAGTTGCTACAGGGATGCAAACATTCATTCTGATCATCTTACTGCTAGGGATTTCCAGTCCTTGCAGTTAGGTGTGGCCACTGGGAGTGGGTTCTTGTATTACTTGCTAGTATAGCTCATACAAACCTCCAAGCAATCTGTTCCATGCTCCTTCCCCCTTTCTGTAGTTGGAATAGTGATAAAGATGACAGAATGATCTTGAAGCTAGATATTGAAGATGGCAGGGTTGCTGACATCCTGGAATCCTTAAATGACTCTGTGGAGAAGACAGACCATTGCTTCTTGCCCCCAAATCTGGAGCAAACCACCTTGACTTGTGTATGTTTGTGCAATTATATCTTGGATTATTGTTTATAGTAGATTAGCCTTCCCTAATTAATATAATCTTGATACCTGGTGACATGGCTTTCTCAAGAGCTGTCCTACCATGCTCCAGTCTGGGCAGCTTCAGGTCAGTCTAGAGGGTGCATTCAGCTGGGGGTGAGTGGTTGGTGGGGGAGATGCCTGTCTCCTCCTGGACTGGAACCTTCAATCTAGGAGTGATTTCCACAGCCCTTCACTTGACTTGAAGGATAGAAGAAGCATCTCCCTCCCTTCTTCCATGGAGATGTTCAAGAAAAATCTCTTTGCCATGAGCACTGCATTCCTCACAGAGCCAGTGATCTTGATGATTCCACTTTTCTCCTTCTCCACAGGGCAGAGAATGATAGTCCTGTGGTTGATTGGGATTGGGCTGGCTTTTCTAGCTCTAAGGAAGTCCCAGGGTGTGGTGGGCAGGCTCCAGATATCAGAAGTTCTCCATGAAATGTGGGGTATTTGGGGTCTATGATTCTAGCTGTGGGTCCTAGAGTCAAATTCAAGGCAATGGGAAAAGTCCCACTCAACACTGATGCATAGTAAAACGGCATTGGGCAGGCAGAGTGAGGGATAAGGAGGCAACCAGTTTGGGACTTGAGGCTTAGACCTTATGGGTGAGGAGCTGGGCATGAATCAAAGAACTTGCTGGAACTATGCTTTCTGGGAAGGCTGGGTCTGGAAGCTGTGTTTCGGGAGGAAGGTCTAGGGTGCCAAATGAAGCCTCATAGGGTGCTCCTCCAACCTCTTGGGCTCCTGGCCAGGTTTCTTACCCCATCCCTTCTTAAGGAAAACATGCACATACTCCAAGTATTACAGATGCTTTCAGTTTAATAGCTGTTTTTAATTTTTTTTTTTTTTTTTTTTTTTTTTTTAGGTTTTGGGCTGAAGACTTAAAGCCTGCTGCTCCTGGGCATCATTTCTCAGCCTCTCCTTACAGCTATAGTACTGAGTCAAGGACGTCTTTAACGTCATGGACGGCTCCTAGGACAGCCATAGAAAAAATGGGGTAAAGGGGTAGGAAGAAAAAAGGAAGGGAAAGAGAGCCAGGGAATTGGGGAAGGAGAGGGAGGGGGAGGGGGAAGGAGAAAGAAGGGGAGGGGGAGGGAAGGAGAAGGGGAGGGGGAGAGGGAGGGAAGAGGGAGGGGGAGGTGGAAGGAGGGGAATGGGGAGGGGGAGGGAGAGGAAGGGGAGGGGTAGGGAGGGGAAGGGGGAGTGGAAGGGGTGGGGAAGAGAATATTAATAAGGATTCCAAGGCTCCAGGCACCAGCTCCACCCCTTCCATTCCTCCTCAACTCTGTCTTTTGCTTTCCAAACTCACTGAGGCCTGGAGGGGCTTACACAGAAGTCAGAGGGATGGAGGTTAGATTCACTGGAGCCCCAAAGACCTACCCTCTTCCCCACCTTGGCAGGGGCAGGGGGCAAGAGCAATAAAAAAAAAGCGAGTTAGACCCAGGGAGTGTCAATATCAGACAAGAATGGCAATTTAAGTCTGGATGAGGAATTGGTGACATTTGAAAGCACAAAGTGAGGGGTCTTCAATGGGGGGTGGGGCTGTGGCAGTTTCAGATCTCATGCAAGGGGTGGAGACCAAGGCTGGTCCTGAGGGAGGAGAGGGGACATACTCACCTTTACCCACACTTTCTAGATCTTCAACTGCATCTTTTCCTAGGGTTCCGAGTCCCCCCAGAGTGTTTTTTGCTCCCTCTAGGCCTTTTTCTAGGGTGGATTCAGAAAAGAAGAGGTCATAGAAGCAGAAAAACTACTTCCTTTGTGGGAGAGCTCCTCTGCTTCCTAGGCACCATGGGCACCCCTAAGGTGAAGTGGTTTTGCTGAGGGAACTAACTTCTCTGTCATGGGAAGGTCGGTAGGCCAGTATTAGCTGCACAACCTATGGCCCAGAAACCCTGTGTATAGAAGCAAGAGTGCACCCCCAACCCCTCCCTAGGAATATGGGTGTAGCTGTGTCCCTGTGCTTGTGCCTGTGAGTGCAGACTGGCCCCCAGATATCTTGCTGTTTCATGCATCAGAATTCTATACCAGGCATTGGCAAAGAGACTTACCCAGAAGGCTGGCTCTCTGCTTCCTTGGCTTTGGTGCCTGTCTGGCTAACCCTGGGTCTTCACCTGCATTTTCCTTTTGAGCTGCTGATGCCTCATGGGAAGCTGCAAGGGTGACAGAGTGAGAAAAATAATAGCTACCTTCACTCTTTCCACCCTGGTGGGGCAGCAGGTGGTGCTTTTACCGCCTCAAGGTCTGGCTTGAGGATAACTCCCTCTCTCCAAATTCCTCTAGAGCTTGACTTTCATAATGTGTTAGGTTTTTTAGCACCCCTCAAGCTTTTTCCTGCTGCCTCCAAGACTTTTCCTGCCCCTCCAGGGCCTTTTTCTAGAGTAGATTATGGTTCAGAGAAAAATAAAGTCATGTTGGCAGAAAGATCGCCTTAAAGAGACTCCCCCTAGTTTTCATTCCTTATACCAGCCACCTAGTGTGCTGGAGGTTTTGCAGAGGGCACTATCTTCTCTCTTCTAGGCAGGTTGGTGGATGAGGACAGAAATTTGGCAGTCTCTGAAGGGGACTTCTGCATCTATAAACAATCCATTTGTTTATCTGGAGAATCAAAACTTCTCTTATGGCACTGGTGTGAAACGCAGCAGGGGCATTTGAGAAGAGACCAAGGTGCCTGGTGTTCCCTCTGGGCTGTATGTGAGAAGGCAGGGAGGGCAGGTGTTCCCTCTGGGCTGTATGTGAGAAGGCAGGGAGGGCAGGTATATGCTGTGGTTGGGGCTCGCAGTGCGGTGAAGATGTGCAGAAATACAGTTTATCTTTCTGCCATTAATTATCCAGAGTGTGTACATGGCTGGGGAAGTAGAAATGTACTTCTCATTAGATCCCTCTCTCAGGGACTTACCGTCTAGGAAAAGAGACAGAACTGCTATATACCGGAAGCCCAGAAGAGGGAGGGATGAAAAGAGAGACTGGGACAGAGGCACCACATCCACCAGGCAGGGAGGGCTTCAGAGAGCAGCTGGGACTTGAAGCTTGTTAGAGCATGGACAGGTAGGGGTTGAAAAGGCACCTGGGAAGAGGAACGTTGGGTAGTAGAAAGTTACTCATGTTGACCGATGAAACAAATGTATAACATTCGATGTGGAGAATGCAAGCAGTGGAGCCTAGGGAAATTACGTTTGAAAAGTACCCTGGATCTAGGTCATGGATTCCCTGAATGTCAGGCTAGGAGGTGAAAGCTTCGTGATGGGAAATGGGAACCACGTGAAAGGTTTTTGAATTGAAATTGTTGGTGAGGGTGGGGTAGATGTAAACCTCTGAACCCATCTAATGTGAAGTTCTTCCTCTTGCTCAAGAAAAGTTTTCCTTTCTTTCCCATTTTTCTTACTCCACTTCTACTTCCAGACAGGGCTACCCTTTCCCCCATGCTCTGTCCTTCTCCAGGGCATGAGTCTCTCAGGAAGTCTCCCTTCTCCATGTCTCCTAGAGGTCGGCCTCCCAACTTTCCTTCCCCTGGACCCCTCTTCTGCTTCTCTGACTTCCTCTGCTCATATCCCCAGTCATTAACTCTCCCACCCAGGACTGGGGCAGGAGGAAGAGGAAGGACTCACGGTTCCCCGATCCTGGGGCAGAGGCAGCCTCTGGGTCATCTGCAAAGGAGGGAACAGTGACCATGTCAAGTAGGGTACAGTTGCAGGAGCTATATCCAGCCAGGGCTGCCTAGAGTTCCCAGGCCTCTAATCTCAGGAGTGTGGCAGTGGCCAGACAGGAGAGAAATCTCTGCTACACAAGGGGCCCATTAGAAATGCTTTTTGGTATCTCAACCAAATCCCTCTCTCTGTTATCCTCCCCAGACCTAGGCTACTCAGAACATCCCTATGGAAATGGAATCATTCTCTGACTCTCTTCTATGTCTTTTTTTTTTTTTTTTTTTGAGACAGAGTCTCGCTCTGTCGCCCAGGCTGGAGTGCAGTGGCCGGATCTCAGCTCACTGCAAGCTCCGCCTCCCGGGTTTACACCATTCTCCTGCCTCAGCCTTCCGAGTAGTTTGGACTACAGGGGCCCGCCACCTCGCTCGGCTAGTTTTTTGTATTTTTTAGTAGAGACGGGGTTTCACCGTGTTAGCCAGGATGGTCTCGATCTCCTGACCTCGTGATCCGCCCGTCTCGGCCTCCCAAAGTGCTGGGATTACAGGCTTGAGCCACCGCGCCCGGCCTCTTCTATGTCTTAGATGTCCAAGTTATGAAGCCGTCCAAGGGCATGACCATGAGGGCATGATCACAGCACCTGTCCTAGTGACAGGGCAGGACTTGTTCTGATTGTCACCTGATAGAAGGACCTCAGAAGGACCTTCCCTCCATTTCTTTATTCTTCCAACAGCATGAATGAAGCACGCATTATGCACTAGACATGGTGTTAGAGGCTGGAGATACAGCTGTGGGGAAGACAGACAGTGTTTGCTCGGGGAAGCTGATAGTCAATGGGGGATTTGGAGGAATTAACATAATTACACAAACAATTATTTAGTTACATTTGTGATAGTGCTAGGAAGGAAAAATACAGGAGGCAAGAAAATGAAAAACAGGGACCAAAATGATTCTGGGGCTTCAGCAAGGCAGCTGTGAGGAAATACATGGACAGAGAGAGCTAGCGGGGCAGACACTTGGAAACTGAGTAGGAGTGAGGTTGACATGGGTGGGTGAAATAATGGGCAAGGGAAAAGACAAGAGGACGCGCAAAAGTCTTGACAGTGGGAAATGGCTTGGTTCATTGAGGGAAAAAGAATGCCAGAGTGGGCCGGTCACAGACTGAGAGGAGAGGCAGTGCAGAGCCAGGCTGGGGCCACAGGGCTCCTGGCTTCCTCTGACAACAGGGTCCCTGTGTGGAGAACCCAGTGGGAGGCAGACTTGGGTGAACTGCCTCTGGTGAGGAGGGGAAGGGGAAATGAAGGCAGGGCCCAGTCTTCTGGGGACTATATGGTTGGGTGTCGGGGAAGAGCCATACTCACAGGCACAGACCAGGGCTCCTGCCAGAGCTGCCAGGAAGAGGAGAGTCATGAACCTCATGCTTCTGTGTGCTAGAGCGGGTATGCCACCAAATCCTTGGAGATCTTGGGATCTAAGGTGTCGAGACTGCCTCTCTGGGCCTCTTTTAAGCATGACAGGGACCAATGGGAGCCAGTCTTTCAGTGGTGTGTTCTCCTCCTCCTCTTCTCCCACCTCAGAGCCACCTGTTAAGTCAACAAGGGCTGGCTGGGGCTGGCTGGTGCCCGCCTTCCCTGCAGGTAGGTCCTGGACAGCAGCTCTGGAGTTGGCACTGTCCTGACTTGCATCCTTTGCCTGCCTCTCCCCTTCCCATCTTGCTTGTCCCGGGGCTCCCATCTCTGATCGCATCTGGGGTCCTGGGGGAGACTGTGAGAGGTTTCTAGAGAGGGCCCTGGCAGGAGGGCTGTGCTCAGAAGGCTCTCCTTCCACCTGGAAACAGAAGGGGGCCCCAAGATGTCAGATCCAGCCTCCTTAGGAGAGAGTGGGGGTGGCTGAGGCTTCCCTTGAGTGGATTAAGCCTATCCCAGGAGGCTACCCTCACAGCAGTTGGGGACCCCTCCTGACTAAGGTCCAGAGAGGCTGCTGACCTCTCTAGGGGTCTCCATATGGTAACCAGAGCTTTCCAGCCTCAGCAGACCCTGACCAAGGTGTCTTCATTCCCAGCTAATGATCCTCTACCCAAGAAAATTCTCCTGGTAAGTTAACCAGAATATGAAGTCAGTTCCCAGTTTGCCCTTCAGATGGGGGAGAGAGGCCCATGGTGTGGATAATTCAGAGAAGTGGAGAATCCAAAGGTGCTTCTCTGTGCCTCAGAATCCCTTCCTGCGGATTTGTGTTTGCTTTAAAGTGGCACAAACAGTCCTGGAGATAATGGGTTTATGACTCGATTTTGTTGTTTACTAGTTGTGTGGCCTTCAGAGAGGCAATTTACCTGCCCAACTTCTATTGTTTTTCTTTCTTCTTTTATTTTATGGTAATATTTAAGGTATAACATGATGTTTTGATATACACGTATTTAGTGAAATGGTTACTATGGTCATGCAAATGAACACATCCATGATTTCACATAATTAGCCTTTTGTCTCTCTCTCTCTCTCTCTCTCTCTTTGTGTGTGTGTGTGTGTGTGTGTGTGTGGTAAGAGTACCCAAAATCTGCTCTTCCAGCAAAAATCCCAAATTCAGTACGGTATTACTGACTCCAGCTCTCGTGTTCCACTTCAGCTGTTTTGCATTTGATGGTGAGAAATGATCATTCTTATCCTACAGGTTTTGTGTGAGGAATACATGTGTCAAAACTGGTCAACTCCCTCCTCCATCTATTCCAGACCCAAGCTGGGGAGCTGAGGATAACTTGGAATCTTAGTTTCTGCTCCTGACAAAGCCAGTTACTTCCTTGAGATGTCTTTTCTCCATGGAGTGGAGTCTGCCCTTGCCCTGTTCCTGGGAACTTGGTGAAAATGGACTGAGATTTGTTTCCCGAGGTGCTTTGTCTGTGCCAGGCACCGTGTTGGGCCCAGACAGATAGAGATAAGCAGACTGTGTCTTGTCTTGAGGGGATACACAGTAGGCAAGGATCTCAGACAGATGAAGGGACAATCGATGGTAGCAGGGGACTCTGTCCTGGGAGAGAAAGCATGCTCTTCCTAGCCTATGGGATTGAAGCAAAGTTGTGCTCCACCAGTTAAAGGCTGAATGATTTTGGCATGTCACATAATCTCTCTGACTCTCATCTCCACAGTGTGACCCAGGGTACTTGTGAAATTCAAACAGGAATAGCTCAGATCCACTTTCTGGGTCAACTTTCTGGGGCTCTACCCTGTGCTCTGGATGTCTACTTCTCACCTCCATGGGAACTCAGTCCATCTGAGCTCCCACCATCTCTCCTGTTTTGTGGTTCATTGTGAGCTTCTCTTGGCTTTTTTCCTTCAACATATAGACATCTTAAAAATAAGCAAAATGTTCCCTTTATACTCTCCCTGTCTAGCTTCTTTCCAATTATTCTGCAACCAAGCTTTTGAAAACAACTCCTTTTTTTTTGGCCTCAACATCCGTGTTTTGCTTTATGTTCTTATCACCCTGTAGTGTTTCCACCACCATCCCTGGAACTGAGATATGTCCTTGCCAAGGTACTCAGATACAGTCGCCACTTTTTGGCCTTTATCTTATCTGATCTCAGTGGGCTCTGACACTGTTAGAGCCACTCATCTTTTGAGGTGCTGGAGTTTTCTTTCTCTCTCTCCTTTTTTTGACCTCTCTTCAGTCCCACTTTGACTCACCTTGCCTGCCCCTTAGATATTCTCCAGTGTTCTATTCTTAGCCTTCTTCTTCTCTCCTCTTACACACTCTCCTGTGTGACTCATTCTTGGAGTCACACTTCTGACTCCAACATCTTCTTTCCAGCCCAGACTCCTTTCCTGAACACTAATATCCACCAATGGATGGGCAGTAACGGGATGGACCTAAACACTGATGAACCCTAGGGGTTGAAACTGGCCTCACCTACCTTCCCCACATCTCCACCATCACCTGCTCCTCCTCCTGCACCATTTTCCATTCTGATTAACAGTACTGACATTCACCTAGTTATCTAAATAAGAGATCTGAGAGTAATTTTACATTTTTCCTTCTTGTGGCCCCCTATGTACAAGGACACTGGCGTCTATCAAGTGCTGCCTCTTCGTCAATCCCAGGGCTCTGGCTCAGAAACCTCTGTTTGGATCCTTGCCATTTTTTTTTTTTTTTGAGACGGAGTCTCGCTCTGTCGCCCAGGCTGGAGTGCAGTGGCCGGATCTCAGCTCACTGCAAGCTCCGCCTCCCGGGTTTACGCCATTCTCCTGCCTCAGCCTCCCAAGTAGCTGGGACTACAGGCGCCCGCCACCTCGTCCGGCTAGTTTTTTGTATTTTTTAGTAGAGACGGGGTTTCACCGTGTTAGCCAGGATGGTCTCGATCTCCTGACCTCGTGATCCGCCTGTCTCGGCCTCCCAAAGTGCTGGGATTACAGGCTTGAGCCACCGCGCCCGGCCACTAGCCATTTTTTATATCCACTGAAGAAACAGCTTCACAAATGGTTTTCCCTCTGACAGTCTCAAGTTCTATCTCCCAGCTGTCTAAGTGATTTCTAGTAGACAAACTATGTGCAAAGCGCACACTGTCTTTCATGAGCTGACTTCTGTCTGTCCCTTCAGTTTCAACCCTTCTCACTCCCTCATCAAGACTCTGCCTCAGTCACATTAAATTTCTTTCAGTTTCTTGCATAGATTTAATTTTTTCTTGCGTCTGCCTCTTCACGTATTTTCCTCTGTGTATTGTCTTTAATGCCCTCCTACGATTAGATGACAGAGCTTTTTCCTACTCATCCTTTAAGATTCAGATCAGAAATACCTTCTTCCTGGAAAAATTTTTTTCTTTTTTCTTTTTTTTTTTTGAGATGGAGTCTCACTCTGTCACCAGGCTGGAGTGCAGTGGCACAATCTCAGCTCACTGCAACCTCTGCCTCTTGGGTTCGAGCGATTCTTCTGCCTCAGCCTCTCAAGTAGCTGAGACTACAGGCACGTGCCATCACGCCCGGCTAATTTTTGTAGTTTTAGTAGAGACGGAGCTTCACCATGTTGGCTAGTATGGTTTCGATGTCTTGACCTCGTGATCTGCCCACCTCGGCCTCCCAAAGTGCTAGGGTTACAGGCTTGAGCCACCGCACCCGGACCCTGGAAGGTTTTCTGGGCATTCTTCTTGTCTTGCTTCCCCTCCCCACCAAAGTGAGGTCAGAGTTCTGGGCACTTCCACCAGCCCCTTGCTCTTCTCTTTATCTATGCTTCACTTCGACGGAACTAGGATTGTCTGTTCAGTGCTTGGTTTTCCACACTAGACTTGAGCTGTGCAGTGCAGGACCATGTTTAATTTGTCTGTGCTCCCCAGCCCCGGTGAGGATGCCAGACACACAGCTAGAATGCAGTAACTTTGGGTGAAGTGCAGCTAGAAACCTACAAGTGAGTGGGGCTAGAAACCTGCAGAATTTGGGCAAGAAATGTGACTGGTGGATAAAGCTTAGATTAGACTAATAACATTAATCTGTTGGAAACAGATATACCAAGCTGCTTTTTAAGAAACTGTTTAATATTTGTTTATAGTTTTTTTCTTTGAGATACAACTTATATACAATGAAACATACATATTAACTGTATTTTTTGGTCTTGACAAATGCATCTACTGATGTAACCCAGACCCCAGTCAAGGTATGAAGCATTACCAGTAACCCAGAAAATTTCCTCCTGCTTTTTCCCAGGTGATACCTGCCCCAACTCCCAGGGGCAAGCCGAACTGTTTTTAAATACAGTCTTTTTTTTTTTTTTTAAGAGACAGGATCTTGCTTTGTGACCCAGGCTGGAGTGTAGAGATGTCATCATAGCTCACTGCACCCTCAAACTTCTGGGCTCAAGCGATCATCTCACTTTAGCCTCTCAATTTAATGCACTCATTGCTGGAATATCTGTGGGGTTTATTCAACCCCAGCTTGATAACCTTCTTCCTCTGTTTTGTAATGTGGGCTTATGCCTGTAGAAACCTGACAATTCAGGCCATAGAAGCATCCTTGGGTCAGGAAAGAGAGCTTGCATGTTTTCAAAGGTGTGGAGAGTCTCTTTGGTGTTCCGTGGTGAAAAGGGTCAGCGCTGGGCCCTCAATTTTCATGCAATTCATGGTGTGATTCCCCAGGAAGGGCCCAGAAGACAGGTTAAGATATGGGGAATACTTGACTTTGGACAGAATCAGTTTCTGTTTAACCAATGACTTCCGGCTGATTCCTCAGAAGAAAAGGTCAGGTAGGTTCAGAAGTCCAGTGTGGGAATAATGTGGTTAAGAGTTGGGAGTCAGGAGGTGAATTAAGTTTAATGTCAAAGGTGGGTGGTAGAGACCTGTGCAGGGCAAGGAGAATTCAGAGAAAGGTAAGCAGGGGCTTCATTCCTTTTGCAGGTACTGGGTACTGGCATCAGAGGGATAAGTATGAGTTGGTATCCATGCTCATGCAGCTCATAGTCTAGGCTTGGTAATAAAGATAGGCTAAATAATTCGATATTAATGTGACCCATAAAGGAGTACCTAGAAGGGAAAAATGAAGGTCTGAAGCAGTTCAGGGATGTTGAGAAGAGGGGAAACCTTAGAGGAAGCACTCAGGGGCATTATGGTCAGGAGAGTGAGGGAGAGGACGTGCTCCATTCCTGAAGATCTGAAACCAAGTGAGTGATATGGCCAGAGATGGGGAGGCTTGAGTATGGGGGCACCCATGTGTGTGTGTGTGTGTGTGTGAGTGCACGCACATTTGAGTGGGAGGTATGTGAAGGCAGAGGGTGATGCTCCCTTCTCAGTTGGAAGGTCATCTTGGGCAGATCATTACACAGCCCTCAGGAACAGTTCTTGCTATTTGCACAAGTCTTTTCCAGGAGGAGATTAGCCCTCAGGGTTCTGGAATCAGCACTGCCAAGGAGCAGCTTCTCTGTACTCCTCCTTTCCTCCCTTCCCTACTTGGGCCTCAGGAAAGAAAGGAGCAGGTACTCCCAGGAATTGTGGGGACGGAGCAGAGGCCTGTAAGGTAAATACCCGTCCCCCAACACTTAAAAAAGACGCTTTTCATGAATTTAAAACAAGTCTGTAATATTCATTATCAAGCTTAGCCTGTTACTCATTATGGAGAGGGAGGCACGGGATGGGAATGGGAGTAGGGATGGTACCCAGAAGACTGCAATTCCTTTTCTCCTAGATATGGTTAAAGAAAAACACCCCAGTTCTCTGGGTTCCTTGAGGGAGCAATTGTCTGTGGACACCTGGTTGAAGACCCTGCTGCTTGCTAGGGTGCTAATCTGCCCCTTCTCCTGTTCTGCACGTTCTTCCCCTGTTCTTCATTCTTCTCTGTCTGGGTATGGAGTCCTATCCTAGACAGTGGAGTGGGGAATGTGGAACGCAGAGGGAGGAGGTGACCCTGCCTTTATGAGGATGGGAGGTTGATTCCTGCATCTGGGACATGGACATAAGGGCCTTTACCTGGCCGTCTCTCGCTGATCCTAACTGACTTCACTGCTGTTTCTGTTATGCACCCATTGGCACTACAGTAATGCATTGTTTCTCTGAGCTAGTGGAAGCTAACCAGTCATCTTTGTCACATGCAGTAGGTATGAACAAAAGGTAAACTGCCTGAATTTTATAGGCAATTGCCAGAAAAAACATCTTCAGAATCAATATCCCTAGCTTTGAATAATTTCCAGGTGACACATCATGTACCTCTAAAAATCAAAGTAATATTTGGAAATGGTCATTAAGGACCAAGATGAGGAATAAAGTGGAGAGACATTTGGGTTAAAAACTCTACTTGGTTATTTCATCATAAGGTTCCCATTCTTGTCTGGCTCCTAAACAGGTTCTGAAAATCAATTCAAAAGGGGAGATAATTTTGGAGCAATGAAAGCCCATTCGGGGTGAGTATGGCCTCCCGAGGTAACTAGTTTGAAGAATGCGGTGCTCATTTAGATCTAGAAGTTCTGGCTTATTTGTGACAAATCAGTTCTCCTCTCCTTATTATCAAGTTTGAAATTGGCCTTAGCAAGGTCTTTGATACACTTAGGACATTCTAAATTTTTTTATCTCAAGGGTCTGGAGAAATGAGGAGTCATCAGACCTTAGGAAGTTACTGGGAATTAATCTGGAGAGAATTCCTGGACCAAGAAGACTGTGGAGAGAGATGGAAGTGACAGCCTTCAATGCTGGGGGTTGGTTAGCATAAGGATAACAGTGCTGTCCTTGGATGCATAATTGGGGCCTATGGACCGAGCAGAATTGACTTTGGGAACCCTTAAAATAATGGCAAAACAGAGCTGAGAGCAGCAGCTGGTAGAAGGATAAGATAAATTGTTAGAATGGAGTTTTAAACAGGGGGAAAGGAAAATCATCTTGGTCATCTGCCATTCCTGCCTCTGAATAACTGGAGCCAATTCTAAAGTACTAATAGGGCCTGAGTAGGGTCTGCTACTCCCCAACTTTGTGATGCACTCACTTAATCCCTAGAGGTGGCAGGGGGTCAGCCCCAGCTGCTTGGAGAGTCAATTGCCTCATGGAGATGACTTAGATAAATAGGACTTTTATGTACTTGTTAATTCATGTGTGAGTTTGGGGCACTGTGGGAATGGAGCTGAGGAAAAGGGTTGCCAGTGAGGTTTGCAGGAAGCAACTGGCTTTGTTGAATCTCTGCTGAGATTCTAGGAACTCCAGGAGGTTGTTTTCCTGAAATGCCCCTAACTGGCCACAAGCCCTGGTTCCCTTTGCCCCTCTGGCTCTCTTCTGGGTAGAATTCTGACCTCTTCCCTGCTTCCCGTTCTGAGCTAATGACCAGGAATGAAGCTGCTGGGTAGGTGGGAACATACAACCTCTTCAGAGACTTAGACTCTTCAAGGGGAAGGATTGAGACAGAAGTCATTCCATCCATCTCTGTCAGACTGGCAGAGAGAAGGGAAGCAACTGGTCTAGATTGAAGGTACAAAGGAGACTATGAGAGACAAATTCCTTATCTTTGGCTCTGCCATTTACTCTGTGTAATTCTTGCTATACCATGTTTTCTCTGTTTTATGCATTCATAGTCCAGCTTTCTCAATGTGGGGACAATGGAGAAAGCCTCTAGCTCTATCTGCTTTATCTAATAATTTTATTTATTTATGTATTTATTTATTTTTAGAGACAGGAGTCATCAGACCTTAGGAAGTTACTGGGAATTAATCTGGAGAGACTTCCTGGACCAAGAAGACTGTGGAGAGAGATGGAAGTGACAGCCTTCAATGCTGGGGGTTGGTTAGCATAAGGGTAACAGTGCTGTCCTTGGATGCATAATTGGGGCCTATGGACCGAGCTCTTGCTCTGTCACCCAGGAGCTCAGTGGTGTGGTCACAGCTCACTGTGACCTCAAACTCCTGGGCTGAAAACAATCAATTAGCTCAGAGGCTAAACCTAATTCTCTGACTAGCCTCTGAGTAGCTGGGACTACTGGCATGGGCCACCATGCCCAGCTAATTGAAAAAAAAAATTTTTTTTTGTAGAGATGGGGGTCTCACTATGTTGCCCAGGCTGGTCTTGAACTCCAGACCTCCAACAATCCTTTCTCTTCGGCCTCTCAAAGTGTTGGGATTATAGGCATTAGCTACTGCACCAGGCCCTCTAACACTTATTTTTAATACATGTTGAATAGACTTAACCCTCCTTCCAACTGGGAGATATTCAAATCCCTTGTCAACATCTATGTAGATTCTCAGGAGCTTCAACTCTTAAAATCACTGTGCCCTATGATTTTCTCTGATGAATTATCATTCATTTGTGTCTTGATTCCTTCAGCTATTCCCTGTTCCCTGAATCCCTCCAAATATAGACACAGCTCCTTTCTCTGAATTTCTCTGGGCACCACCAACATAAGGCTTTTGCCTTTGCTGAAAATTCCGACACAAAAACACTTTAATCATGCATATGAATCATCCATGTCCCAAATTTAATTGGCCCTAGGGAACTTGAGCCATTGAAGTTCCCTGCTATGGGGAGCCTCACACCATCTCTTCTTAGACGTTAAGTCTCTCCTGGTCGTTCTCTTTTTCCTAGCACTGCATACCCATTTACTTAACTTTATTCTTCATTTGTTCACTCAATACATGTTTATTGATTGCCTACCGTATGCCAAATACTGTGTGAGTCACGGATACATTTAAGTAGTTTAGTTGTCTTTGTCTCCTGCCATCGCGGGGAACTTCATCTTTCTTTGCTGAGAATGCAAAATGAACACTGGATATGCCCCCATTTTGACTAATTGTGTACATCACATACCTCACATGCCTCAGAGACAAAACTTTGCATCCTGTGGTAAACTGCAACAAACTCTGTCAAGCATTAGTCCTCCAAACAAATAAAGCCTTGACTCTTTACTCTGTGAGTTGCTGACTCTCTAGTGAGGTGAATCTTATCTCTGACTTTTACAATATTGATGTCTGCAGATGACATAATAGCTCTTGCAGATATGGTAATCATGTGAGGAACTGCCATTTTTATAATGAAATAAGAAACTAACCAACTGCTACTTCGCTGTTTTCCTTTACCTTCTGGGTATCTTACTCAGGGAGCCCACTTATAAACAAATTCCTTTCAAACACTGAAAAAAAAATATTTTAAATGTTCAAATTTGCCTTTTTCTGGCTTTCTTTTAGCATCACCCAAAGGTCTTTTCTTTTGATGTTAGCCGAAGCTCACTGAAATATTTTCTTATGCACAGAACCACGTACATCTGGACAGATTATGCCATCATTTTTGGAGGGCAGGAGATCTACAACCAGTTAGTTCTTAAAATAAATTATTCTGTAATAAGAATGATAAAATTTGGTTTGTATGTCTGAGGAGGGCCTGGGAACAATGAGGACTGTCTCACCAGGAAGTCCACAGTTATTTTTGTTATAGATTGTTCAATAATAAGAATGATGCAATTGGTTCATAGACATGAAGAGGGCCTGGGCAGAAGAGGAGAGTCCCACCTGAAGGGTGAGGTAATTAATTCCCTGGGCTATGGTTGACCTCAGGCCCTTGCTTGTTCTGACATACTGAGTCTTGGTTTCTGGCATTCTCTCTGCCTTTCCTCTGTACACCCAAACTCCTACCCTCCAGCTTTGCATACACTCCTTAGCCTTCTGGCTGGCTGCCATACAGAAAACAAAACTGGCAGGCTGGTGCTAGGGAGACCGGGCTGCCCGTGAGCCCTGCAGGGAGAGCTCCCAAGTAGGGTTAGAATTCTGTTTAGCCAGGCTGTGTGAATCTGGTTTTTGTCTTTTAAATTCCATCTTTATTCTCCATAAATAAAGTCATGCTAAACATTC
This sequence comes from Rhinopithecus roxellana, assembly GCF_007565055.1. Taxonomy (NCBI): domain Eukaryota; kingdom Metazoa; phylum Chordata; class Mammalia; order Primates; family Cercopithecidae; genus Rhinopithecus; species Rhinopithecus roxellana. The sequence goes on along the minus strand of NC_044558.1, from coordinate 56,426,504 downwards.
CAGACCACTTCTGCTGGGTTAAATGTGTTAATCTAAAGGCATTTTTTCCATACACGGAGATGGGGAGGATTTCAGGGGCCAGAATGTGGTAGCACGGCAGTGACTTTCTCCAGAACGATTCATGGGGACGATTCTGGCTCCTAGGCCTGGCGATCTCCCCTGTCTCTTCCAGCACAAAACTCTTAGCATCTCTGTTTCCAGGTCCCATTTATCAGTTTTCAAAGGGGATCAGGGGCGTGGGGAACGGCGTGAAAACGAGCCTCCCCTGAACACGCATCTGAGTGAGAGGAGTGATAAAGGCCCCCCCCCCCCCCCGCAAGACAGTTTCTGTCACAACTCTGGACCTATTTTGGGTCAGGGTTGGAGCTAATGTAGGGATAACACAGCCACCCTGGGTTTCCTTATACTTAAGCAGAGGCACCTGGTACTACCTTCCCTCCTTGATCATAGAATGGTTTTCAGTTTTGCTGTAGATAATGCTTAGAAGCTGTGCATCTCTGGCCACGACTGACATCCCACTCACAGGAAGCGTCCTACCACGCATCTGGTTCACCTTCGGTCTGTGAATGCCATTTCCAGGGAACATGGCTGAGTGGCTGAGAGAACCTGGATTCTTTTCACGGCTCTGCCATTAGCTCGCTGGGTGTTCCTGGAAAGCTACTACCCCTCCCTTGGCCCCTGTCTCCTTCTGTGAAAAACAAGTGGGTTTCCCTAGATCTCTCTCAGTCCCCCGTCAGTTCTCACAGTCCCGGTGGGTGGACTGGGCCCTCCCAGGTCTCCCAGGTCTCCCAGGGCTCTTGGGCTGACACGGGACTGCCTGAGACTCAGGGGCTGGAGCCCCGCGTGGGTGGCAGTTTCACCTTTTCAGAGAGCATTCCAAGTACATGACTGGGCTGACGGTCTTCACTCTCTTCTCTCTGGTCTTCACTCTCTTCTCTCCTCACCCTTTTCCCCTCAACCTCAACACACTTCTGCTTTGGAAAAACACTGGGTTAACAGTTTTTCCAGCTTTGCAGGTTTTCTGCTTCTCCCCAGTCCCAAGATCCATTCTCAGTATGTGGAGGCTGCAGCTGCGTGAATGAGGATAAAAGTGCCTGGCGGGAGCGGCCTCCCAGACTCTTCCCCTAGGTCTACAGGATCAGGAGCTCTGTCCTAACAGCCATAGCAAATCTGGGCCAGCAGAGGGCACTGTGGAAACAGCCTGAAGCTCTGAGGGCCTCCATGCCTCCAGAAGGCAGTCTTCTGCAATCCTCACTTGAAGCCACTCTCCTTCACCAAGCCCAGGCCAGCCCCTATCTTTTTCAGTGTTGTAATTGCCACGGCGCATGTACACAGAAGGTACATTGCGTAGAAACATATTTGGCGTATATTTGTCACAGGAAGGACTAGCTGAAAGAAACGAGTCTCTTCTCAGTTTCTACCTTCTATGACAAAGGAGAGATGACCTTATCTCAGCCACTCCCCTGCACCTCCCTAGCCTTGCTGGCTCACTGAGGGCTCACTCTAAGGGTGTTGCTTCCAAGTGGCTAGAGACTACAGAAGCAGGCAGTGTTGAGTCCTCAGCAGCAGTCTTGGGTCCCTGGTTATGTGTAGGCTCTGTTCATTATTTAACTAAATCTCAGGGAGCTCCATCCAACTTCAGAAATATTCCTGAGAGGGAGAGAGAGAGAGAGAGAGAGAGAGAGAGAGAGAGAGAGAGAGAGAGTGTCAAAGAGCATCGGTCTATGTCCATTCCCTGGAAGGAAGGTGGGGATTGCTGTCCTGCAGCCTCCTGCCTGATGGGAGTCTCATGGTGGGAATAATCAAGAAACCAAGGCCCTGGAAGACATGGACGTGGGCAGCATGCCCACTTCTTCCTCCTGTATAGGTGGTTCTGGTGCTCAGCATTGTGGTGAGGCCTGAGGCGAAGGTGGGTGGGGTTCTGGCTTGAGTGCGGCAGTCTGGTCTCTCAGGGAAGAACACAGGCTGCTGGGGCCTTGGGTTGTTGTTTTCTTTGAGCACCTGCACTGTGTCAGGCAATACACCATGGACTATCGTTGTAGGCTTTCAGGGAGCTTAGAGTTTAGCAGGTGGAGACAGGAAGTGGCGGATGCCTCAGAAGAGATTGAGATCTATTGAGTATAGACTCCAGGGGCGGGAAAGGAAGATCAGCAGGAGTGAAGAGGCTTTGTGGAGGATATAGCTAACTCAAGGAGGAGGAGGCAGGGAATTCCTGAGATTGGGAGCTGAGAGTGGGGATTAGTGGGACTGGTAGCGGTGGTGGTGGTCAGTTGTTGTCCCAGACTACAGAAGGGATGTGCTTGAGAACAGCTGGAGAAGAGTCTGGAGGGTTCCATCCTCAGTGTAATGAGTTCTTGTTCTATTCGTTCCTAGGAGAGCTGGTTGTTAAAAGAAGCCTGGCATCTCCCCACCTTTTTGCTTCCTGTCTTACCATGTGATCTCCACACACTCTCCCCTTCACCTTCTGTGGGGAGTGGAAGCATGGAAGCAGCCTGAGGGCCTCACCAGATGCAGATATTGGTGTTATGCTTCTTGTACAGCCTGCACAATCCCCAAGCCAAATAAGCCTCTTTTCTTTATAAATTACCTGGAATACTACTCACCCAGAATACTCAGGTATTCTTTTTTTTTAAGACAGGATTTCGCTCTGTTGCCCAGGCTGAAATGCAATGATGCGATCTCGGCTCACTGCAACCTCCGCCTCCTAGGTTCAAGCGATTCTCCTGCCTAAACCTCCCAAGTAGCTGCACCTCTTTGATTTCCACTCTGAGTACTAATGGCTCCTCACATAATTATTTTTGTGAAAGACAGGCCAGTGCTCTGTCCCCAGCCCCATGACTATGCATGGCTGCTCCTTTTTCCTGGCATAACCCTCCCAAGGTTGGCACTGTACGCCTGGCTGGCTGATTCCTAGTCTTGGCTCTTGCCAGGTTTTGCTTTCCCTGGTTTCAGTTACCTGTGGTCAGCCACGGTCTGAAAATATTAAATGGAAAATTCCAGAAATTATTTGTGTGTGAGTAGTATGATGAAATCGCATGCTTTCTTGCTCCATCCCAGCCAGGATGTGAATCATCCCTTCGTCCAGCATATCCATGGTGTCTATGCCCCCCGCCTGTTGTCCCTTGGTAACCTTGTTGGTTATCAGATGACTGTTGTGCTACTGCAGTGCTTCTGTTCACATAACCCTTACTTAATAATGGTCCCAAGCATGAGAGTAGCGATGCTGGCAATTCGAATATGTCAGAGAGAGCCATAAAATGCTTCCTTTAAGTGAAAAGATTAAAGTTCTTGACTTAATAAGAAAAGAAAAATCATATGCTGAAGTTGTTAAGGTCTATGGTAGGAATGAATCTTCTATCCAGAAAATCATGAACAGGATATCGTTATATTGTTCTATGTTATTATGAGTTATTGTTGTTAACTTCTTACTGTGTTTAATTTATAAGTTAACTTTGTCATATGTATGCATGTATAGGAAAAAAACATAGTGTGCAGAGGATACTATCTGCAGTTTCAGGCATCCACTGGGGGCCTTGGCACATATCCCTGCATAGAGGGGACTACTGTATAGTACCCAGTTCCTCTTTCATAATTCAAATCAATTTGGAAATCTGCCATCATCTAGCTGTTACCATGTCTCAGGTGAAAGTCACCCAGGTTTGCTACATGCTGAGGGAGACCAGAGGGCCTCTCATTGCCTGCTTAGTTCTTGGAGACCCCCATTTTCTTTCAGGGCCTGTGGCATTCGAACTTAAGGCTGTTCTCTGTACTAATTTCCCTGTGAGTTTATAGTCTTTGGCACTGCTCATGTTCCTCTTGGCAACCTGCGATGCTTTAATCTTCTTAGTCTTAACTTCAGCAAGGACACATCATATGTATTTTGGCCTCTGTTTTAGTCGTTAGGCCACACATTTAGCAGTTGGGAAGGCTGATGAATCCCAGAGAAGGTGAGTGCCTGGCTGTAAGTTCTTGCATCAGAGAGGCAGCCAGTGTGGTGATGAGGAAGAGCCAGCACAGGGTAGTGCCGAGGATCAAGGTCATGGCTTTTTTTTTTTTTTTTCCTTTTTAACAAATTAATAGATAAAATAGTGTGTATTTATCATGTATAAAATGATGTTTTGAAGGTCATGGCTCTTTTATTTTCTTTTTAAAAAATTAAAAGATAAAATTGTGTGTATTTATCATGTACAAAATGATATTTTGAAGTAAATTTACACTGTGGAATGACCAAATCTAGCTAAGTAACGTGTCCATTGCCTCACGTAGTTATTTTTGTGGTGAACACACTTGACATGCACTGTCTTAGCATTTTTCAAAAATATGGTCAGGTTCTTTCATTGATCTCATGCCCTGTCTTTGTTCCCAAAACCCAATACCAGGCCAGGGTTGCTGGCTTTTTGATCAGAGCCACATGTTGTGTTGGAATCAGCTCCTGCAACATCTTAACCTGGGCCCTGTGTAGGGAAATCCTTTTTGGAGACCTCTGGTACCCTTTTCTATCAAAGACCCCGTTGGAATAACCTCAGTCAAGGAGAAGGGTGTACACTACTATTTAATCCCAGGAGAGAAGGGGTCAGTGTCTTGATTCCTTTCCTTACAGATGCCTTGTTGGCTTTTGTGCATATTTGCCCACTTTCTCCAGGGATCTGTTGTAGTTAGTGAGGGTCATAAATCAACTGGCCTGTCCAGCCACATATAAAAGGTCTGATGGCACCGTTTCCTCAGCAGAGTGAGTACTTACCCACCTTGAAACTGCATAATTAAAATAATTATTCAGTGATTCCTACCATAACAATGATAACAAAAATCTGCTCAGAGGTGACTCTTTTCTCTGTAGAAATAATAGAGGCTAATGAAATCTTCAGTTCTATATTACAAAGCATCCCATTTTATAAATAATAATAAATTTTATATTTGTATTAATTAAGACACGTAACTTGTTTGGCATGAGCTAATTAAGGTTGGCACATTGATTTCATGTAATTTAAAATAAAAGGAGAGAGATTTTATGTTTTCCATGCATCCTTATTAGTTACATGTGTACTATTAGAATTGTTGAAAGATGGCAAATAGGAGATCCATACTATCATCTTCATGGACCAGTAGAGATCTGGTAGTTTTGTTTTATATGACAGGAAAACTTTTTTCATATTATATAGACATAGAATATATTCCAGCTCAGGACTTCCTAAAAGCATGCTCCGCTGGGCCTGAAAAGATGCATGCCCTACTCTACTTGTTTGCTTGTGTCTGTCATAGACTCTGCTGAGCCTTTCTTACTGGATACACTAGCCAGAGAGACAGCGAGAGAGAGTGTGTGTGTGTGTGTTGTGTTGTGTGTATGTGTGTGTACTATACAATTCAGCATGAACATATATGTTTGTGTTGCAGGAAGTTCATGGGGAAAATAATAATATTTCCAACGTAATTTAGAATTTCAAAGTCAACGTGCTTTCACATACATTAGATTATTTAAAGTATCTCTGAGAACAAAACAACATTCTGTATATGTATGGATATTTTCGAAGACAGACTCTTAGAGGCTGAGTTGCTGGTTTAATTTTCTATATATCCTTCCAAATCTTTTCCCACCAATTTACAAATATGTGTATGATTAAAGGTGAGGTCCTTAAGCACTCTCAGAAAACAGAGAATGGACATTGAGTTCATCTTTATTATACTGGTTTCACCTTAGGCTATTCTCAATATTGTGAGTCTCAAAGTAGATACATAATCATAAATATTAGTGAGGAAAATAATGGCACTGTATGATCCCAGAGCAAAAGACTGGCCATAAAGTCTGGACATCAATCAGACTTCAATCCCAAGGCCTGAGATTTTCCAGGATTCAGGCCAGGCTTCTAGAACAGGGAGAAATGCCCTAACTGTGCATGTGTGTGTGTGCACATGTGTGTGTGCAATGCATGTGTGCATGTCCACACATACCAGAGGGCTTATTGAGAAGGAAATTATCCACATGGTCAAGGTAGTAGGGATTCTAAAAGGTCCACTTGAGACCAAGAGGGAGATGGTTGGATATTCCTTCCTTCCTTTTGAATTGTTGAGATTCTACCAAGAAGTGTCTTGACCCTGGGGATTCACTTCTTAACTTCAAGAGTCATAGTGTCGTGGAGATAAGAAAACCCACGATTAGAATACTGCTTGAGAGACTGGCGGTAAGTCGATGGAGTCTGGCTATCATGAAGGTTTGAATACTGGCTCTTCTCTATAAGCAGCACCTTTAATTTTCTGTGTAGTCTTCCAAATCTTTTCCTACCAATTTATAAACATAAATACATATGTTTATTTAAAATTGATTTAAAAATTCAAAACAGGATTATAATTATATAATTAACATGTTAATATATTTAGCATTATACATATACTGATATATAATAATTTAATTATAATTTTATAATTTAAAACAGGATTCTATTTCTATTTAAAGCTCTATGTCTTAATAGTTTGACTTTTTCTCTTGTATATCTTTCTTATTTTATTAGTATGTATAGCCCTATCTCATTCTTTTAAAACTATAGCCTAATATTTCAAATGATGAATATACTCATTTTATTTAGCCACTTCCCTATTGATGGATTTGATAGGTTGTCTCCAATGTTCCCCTATTATAAATACAGCTGAAATGGAATAATGCTGTTTTATGTACATGTATGAATTTTGAAGGATAGACTCTTAGGGGTTGAGTTGCTGGTTCAAAGAATATGTTTATTTAAAATACTGACAGATCTTTGACACTGTCTTCCTTGAAGTTTTTCCAGTTATGTCTTAACCAATAGTGTGTGAAAGTGCCTGTTTCCCATATCCTGATCACCACTAGATACTGTCAATATTTTAAATTTTGGCCAACTTGTTGGGCAAAAGATGATATTTTGTTGGTAATACTTTAATTTGCATCTCTCTGCTTACCAGTGAGTTTGATAGGATTAGTAGTCTTTTGTATTTTCTCTCCTGTGAATCATTTACGTCCTTTGGCTTTTTTTGCTATTTAGAAAAAACTATCTCTCTGATGTAGTTCCTTAAGTACTTTGCTTGCTAACCTTTTGTTTGTTGTATATCGTTAGAGGAGGGACCAGTTTTGCTTCATTCCAAACGTTCCTATGGTGAGGAAACTTCAGGCACAACAGTTGAGGTCTCTCTTTACCTCTAAGTAAGAGTGACTTAAACTAAGTGTGGAGTTTGGAAGAAAAGACGTGACAGACACGGCCAGCAGAGGGCCTTGTTCTCTTCCTTCCTTTGGGACCCAGGCTGTCTGGGGGAGCACGTGTTCTGTTGTTTGCCTCCATGCTAAGAAGCCTCCTGTGGGAGGAGGCCTGTGGTGGCTCAGAACTATCTTTTGGTAACTGTTTAAAAGAAAGTTTCACTTCTGTAGATATGAGCATCAATAAATATTTGGTGAATAAATGAACACTGAGTATTTTTCTAATTAAAAAGCTAAAAGAGAAAGAAAGCTTCTGGAATCAGATGATGGAGAAGCTTAAGCAAAAAGAAAAGCAGCGGAGGGCTACTGCAGAGATGAGACCTACTCTTCCCCAAGGAACCCTGGAGAAAGTTGAAGCCAGGGATCAATAAGGCCCAGGTGAAACTGGCCCAGGGGATAATCATAAAGGTAAATAAGCAAATGACTTTTCCTGGAACAGCCATTTCTGTTCCATTCCATTCTAGGAAGTGTCATTTGCTTATTCGCCAGTCTCTGGTCATTTGCGTCTTCCCCACTCCTCTTTTTGTGTTTACAGAGTGACTGGCTGAAGGGTTTGCCCTGGAGTGAGCAAATGGAGGAAGGAGTTGAGCAGGACCTATGGTAACTCTGGGCCTTCAGATGGTCACAGAGGGAGAAAGGAAAAGAAAGGAGGAATGTTCTTTACAAAGGGACACCAGATTGCCTATTGACTCCACTTCCATACATTCACCATCCACCATCCAACCTTATTGGGAAATCTGTCTGTCAGCATCCTCATCCTATTCACCCCTTACACCTTCCATGAGAGAGGATGAGAGAAAGAGAGAAAGAGAGAAAGAGAGAGACTCATCATGGAAACAGACATATAGAAACCTATGCCAGATATCTATAGCATTGCAAAGTGCCAAGAGAGGAAGAACCAAAGGTACTGCATTTAAAACAAAGAATTACTAAATATTGAAGGAAAATGAGCAGTATTGAAAAAGAAGAACCTCCCTCGTAGCCTAGTGGTTAGGAAAAATAAAAATAAAAAAAGAAAAAGAAAAGAAGAACCATGATGAATAAACAGAATAACCAATCAACAATGAAACAAACCTTTTCATTTCAGATAAAATGCTAATTGCTTAAAAAATTAAGTGGATATTAAATCAATAAAGCTAAGGTAGAGTTCCATGAAGAAGAGCCAATCACTAAAGGAAAAAGACTTATGATTTTAAAAAATGATTATAAGAAGAAAGCAATTAATAGAAGGGCTGAGTAACTGCAAGTACATGGTCGAAGAATAAATTAGTGATTTAGAAATTAAGGTTTTTTTTTTTTTTTTTTGTAATGTGAAGGCAGAAAGACAACAGAAATTATGGGACTCATGTTAAGAGATATGGAGGATATGCCCAGGGGACCAAATACTCATTTAAGAGAAGTGAAAGAGAAGAACACAGATGGGAGAGACAGGGTCAAAGAAATAATAGAAGTTTCCCTGATAGCAAGATATCCTCAAGACTTTAGATCTAAACATAGACTAAGTGCTAGATAGGAATTCTGAAAGACACCCACACCGAAATTCATCTGAGTGAAATTTCTGGATTTCAGAGGTTTAAAAAATCTCACTAATTTTCAGAGAAAAAAGTCACTTGCAAAGGAATGCAAATAAGATTAGCACCAGGCTTCTGGCCTGCTCCAGAAAATTAATGGACAATGGATTAGAGCCTGCCAAGTTATAACTAGAGTTATATAGCCAGTCAAATATGAGGCCAAAATAAAGAACTATGAAAATATATCACTCATGCTCCATTTTGGAAAATCTGGTCTACAAACAATACAATTTCAAGAAAGGAGAACAGGATATACAAGAAAGAGGGGTAAACAGAGAAACAGAATGTATAGTTAAATCTAAAAAATTCTTGTTATTATCATTGTATTTAATACCATTGCTAAGAAATCCTAAAATAGAAATACATCTATTATATAATAAAATAATTATATTATTTGTATAATTATATATGATTATATATAAAATAATGCATAAAATAACAACACAGTTATGTTATATTAATAACAAAAATCAACAATATCTGAAATAAAGTTATAGATACTATTAAAGTCTTACAAGATAGGGAAAGAGGGATAAATTATACATGATACAGGTCTCATTTTTTGAGGAAGGTAAAGTCTGGTTATTAGTTGTTGATACTGATACAAGCATTGATTTAAAAATTTTATAGAATGGGTATAGTATGTAGATGGTGGTGGTGATGTTACTGGCCTACTCAATATCCATTCTTGCTTTCTTTCTAAGTAATAGAATTCTAATTTTAGTTATGGGGGTAATGTGTCTAGTTAAAAGATAACATTCCTAGCCACAGTTGCGGTTGGTAGTGGCCACTTGACTGAATGTAAATGGAAGTACTGTGTGAAATATGAGCAAAGATTTCTTAAAAGGAGCTGACTCAGCTGACACATGTTTTTGTGCCCATTTCCCTTCTTTCTTCCCACTGTTTGGAAATTGGACAGGTTGGCTGGAGCCATCGCAACTGCCTTATGGCCTTGAGAACAGAAGTCGTGTCCTTATGTCCTTGAGAATGATGGGGCAAAAAGAAAAAAGGTGGCTGGATTCCTGAAGACAGCGGGGCCTCCTACCAGGAGTCCTAGGCTGCCTTTCTCTAGTCTTCTTTTACTTAGGGTCTGGGGAGAAGCTTATGTCTTTAAGCTGCTTATTTTGGAGTTTCTATTCCATGCAGCTGAACTGAATTCTAACTGATTTATAAATCTTTTAATGTGGCAGAGTAAAAAAAGAGCAACAACAACAAAGAACTTGATCAATCCAGCAAAGATTCAGAAGGAAACAAAGAACAAGAAAAGAATAAATAAATGGCAGGGTTAGAAGGTGAACTGCAGTCATAGATTTCTTTTATAATAGACACACCAGAAATAAAGTGACACACAAACATTGAAAATAAAGAGATGGAGAGAGAAACGTTAGGTAAATGGAATAGCAACATTATCTGGCAAAATAGAACACGAGGCCAAAATAATTAAAGAGAACATGAAGTGCTGTTTTAAGAGTCTCATGCTCTACCGACTGAGCTAGCCGGGCAGCCGAAGTGCTGTTTTAAATGGCGTATTTTTAAAAAAGGTAAAATTCACTGAGAAGATACAATAGTTACAAACTTTTATGCATCACACTTGCATTGAAACAAAGCAAAAACTCTGATGACTGTGAGGACTACCTGACAGAGCCACACTCTCCGTAGGAGACATCGATCTGTAAGTCTCGGAAAGTGACAGTTTATGTGGACAAAATATAATTTTCTATACAGAACATTTGAGTAACACAATTGACAAACGTGCTTGAATGTTATAGCCAATGAAAAGAATAAACATTTTTTCAATACTTGCGTGGTTTTACAAAATCGATTAAATACTAGGTATCAAAGAATACCTCAATCCATTCTCCAAAGAAGAAATTGTAAAGGCCACTTTTCCTTACCACCATATAATACAAGTTAGACATTAAAAATGAAAGGCAAATCATAATAGTTAAAAAAATGAGTCCCTGGGGGAAAAAGAACAAGCTTTCTTAGGTTCAAAGGAAAACAGAGCCTTAAGTGATGATTGTTTTGGAAATGGATATGTGAACGCTGCGCACCTTTATTTGCAGCCAACTGTTCTTACAGGATCCCTGGTGTTAAGTATTTTATGAGAAAAGAATATGTAGCAAAAATAAATTCAAGTTTAGAAACTAGAAAATGTCTAATCAAACAATGTGAAAAACAGAAGAGGGCATTAATAGATATAAAAGCAGAAATTAACTAAATTAAATAATGCAATCCCAGTAGGAAAACATGGTTCTCCCTGAGTCTCTTCTGAAGTACAGCCCACTCATTCCCACAGCCATGCTTCTCAGGTTGGGCAGTGGAATTCACAGACATGTGGATCACTGTAGACTCCACTGCAGTGTCCATCCAGTCATATCACTCATACCTCCTCCTCGGAGAAGTCTTGGGTCATCTGGCTACCCCTCCTCATTGTTTCACTTGCTAGGCTCCCAGTCACCCCTCTTCCTTCATGGAAGACTGACTCCTGAGTAGTGGTCTTCCTTTTTGTTTTAAGCTGCTGGACAACTTCATGGATCATGACCATGACTTACCCAGAAATCTGGGATCTAGGGAACCATGGAAGTTGGGGTAAAAGTAGGAATTTACCTTGTCATAACTTTTACCCCAACTCCCATGGTCAATCTGTGGCCCTGGTCATTTCTTAGAGTTACTCCAATTCTGAAAACACCCACACCCTCACCACATATCACCTATCCTTTCAAGTCTTTCATTCTGATACTTCTTCTATATCTATTTTTCACACTTCAGTTCCCTGACCATTTTATTTTCTCTTTTTCTGTATGCCTACTCCAGTCTTCATGTTCTTTCCTTTCCAGGTTAAATTACATGGTCTACCACTTAGAGAAGTTTTTTGCCAATCTGTGTCACTTCCTGGCTTCATTTTTACAAAGTTTGGCAAATTCTGAGCCTTAGTGAACCTAGCTATCTACTCTCTCTGTCCTATTCCAGGGCTATTGAGCACTTTTAGGGAAAAAAGGATATAAAACCATAAAGATTATACATTATAAACTTCTGGTTTGTAACCTCGACTAGGCCCTCAACTGTTTCCAAGCAAACCTACATCGCTTCCCTAGTTAGTGCTGTTTCTACTTCTCCATAGAAAGAATTTTGGGTCTTCCTCTAGCTCCGTATGCCACCCATCCCACTACATCCTGCCTCACACACACGTACTGACCTCATCAGCCTCACAGAGAAAATACAAGTGTTTTGGCACAAATTCCCTTTATTTCCTACCAATATATCTATAACCTTTCATGTACTTGTGTTCACCTTTTCCTTCTTTTTTACTGTAACTATGTGAGAGTTTTTCTTTCTCTTGCCTAAAACTTAACCCTTCATCTAAGATCTGACTCCTGTCTCCTCCTGCCTTCTCAGGAATATTGCTCTGTTGATTATCGCTACTCTTTCTTGCACTTTAATTTCTCCTGGACCTTTAAAAAATATCAGTTAAACAAGGCTTTTGAGGTCTTTCATGATCTGGCCTCTTCGTACCACCTCTTCCACATTTCACCTCTTAGTTTATGTCCTAGCCATGCATTTTTCTTTGAGTTCCTTGAGCACACGTTGTTTGCACTTATCTCTGGGATTTTGCACATGCTGATCCTTCTTTCTGAAACATTGTCTTCCTTTTTTCCTCCAATACTCATATTTGAGTAAATTTTCATTTTATATCACGTTCTCTGGGAATCTTCTATCCTGAAATTTTTGATTAGGCATACACAGTTCTAATAGACTTAATTGCACCCTCTAATAGACTGTCACAGAGCTTATTATTCTAAGATGTACTAAGAAATTTATTTTTCTAACCTTTGTCACTCTTGTTTCCTCCAACAAGACCAAGATTGTCTTGTTCAATGTTGATTTCCTGGCATCTGGAGCATGTCCAGCATAAGAAGCATTAAATATGTTTTTTGTTGGATTGATTACATTATTTGTCTGAATCTTTGGTCCTAAAGCATAGTATAGAACTTTAGGAAGCTTAATTGGGCCACATGGGAAATACGTTTTGTGTGGTTTAGAGTCCTAAATTGTGCCATTTGTTAAGCTTAAGATTAAATCTTGGAACTTGTCACTCAGGAAAGGTGAAATTCACACCATCAGTGTCAAAGGAAAATGGGTCATGGAGAGGTTTTCATGTACACAGGCACATTTATTCTGCCCTGGTCCTCAACTAGAAAACATGGCCTAATGATGGTCTAGAATCTGACCAATCAACCAAGCATTTCCCCTCCTTGAAAATGAGTGAAGAGGGAGCTTCTTCCCCTAGAGACCAGTATCATAGTATAATTTAGTGTAGAAGGTTAATCAGTGAAACAGAGGACTACTATTTGAGCTCTGCTAATGCAATCCTGCTTGGGCATCTTATTCACTTTGGATACATTCTTAACAAATACCCCGTACTTGAATAATATTTTTAAGAGTTGGGGAATTTGTAAGGTTTTATATTTCACGTGGTGAAAGCAGGCAGTATAAAATACTTAACATGGATACTGAGTAGGGTAGGGTGGCCATATGTCCTGTTTTGTCTCGGACAGTCCCAGTTTAGGGCTGTTCGCCCCCCTCCCCAAGTGTCTGGTCTGGGTAAGCATGTGACTGCATTTTTATACTTTAACCAAGTGTTATTATTATTAATGGTTACATAAAAATAAACTGACATGTTTTGGTAGGCTTTCCCTTTGAATTTCTGCCATAGTCTGGTCTTGTAGTGAGAACTACTTTCACACATAGTTAAATCTGGAATACAACTAGACATAACTTTTCTTTCTTCTTCTTGTCTTTTCTAGGTGCAACTTGACTAACACCCTCCTTTCAAGGACAGCATGCAGGGCACTCCCTGATGAAAATAGTGTACATATTGGGACAATAAGAGACAGTGTTCACTTTCAGGTCTTGGAGGTGGTGGGAGAAGTATTTGATATTGCTCCCCTGCCAGCCACTTGGTGTGCCTTCCAGTTGTTCAATGGTCTGTAAAATGAGCTGGGCAATGTGCAGTATATCAGGGCATAGGTTGATAGAGCCAGCAGGAAACTTGGGATATTATGTGAGATATATGTAAAAAACAGGCTGATTAGTTACACAATAGACCTACAGAAAATAGCCTGCTTGCCCTTGCTACAGTAGTTTTGTCATTCATTATATGGTACAACGTTCATTTACTTATTTATTTTATTGTTTGGTATTGCTTTTTAAATTGTGAACACTTTTGGCAACAATGAACTAAAACAAAAAAACAAAAATTAAGTACTCAATATTCATTTTTTAGAGAAAGCTTTTGATGAATATAAAACTGGTACAAAATGCTGATATTTACCATCCACTATGGAGACCATAGTGCTATCACTGACCACATGAAAGCCAGAAAGCACAAGTTTGCTAAAGAAGTATTTAGCATCAACTCGCAGTTAGTAGTTATTTGAGAAGGCAACCATGATTTAATACCTGCAGCTGCTGAAGCCACATTTTTGTATTACTCTACAGAAGCACAACTTTTTGCTTAGATCAGATGACTATTCTAAATAATTTTTACAATTTTGAATTTCTGAGTTTTCTTGAGCATGTATGAAATGTGAACTTATAGCTGTTAATTTATTAGCTCCATTAATAAATGAACTTTGCAAATAGTTAAAGAATGACGATTTTATACCAGTGACCTCAAGTGTTTTAGGCAGAAAATCAGTTAATTCTTATAATGATTCTATTTTTTTTTTGCAGCCAAGTCCTGTATTCAAAGTAAAGCTTTTGGAAGTTCATTTGACATTGTTGTTAATGCTATTGTAAATTTAGTTAAAAGGTTTAATTTTGAAGATAAAATTATTTGTTTTCGTGATGATAATGTGAACAAGGTTTTTGGTATACCATAATGTGTGGTAAATATTTTAAAATAAAAAATAAATGGAGTAGAAAGTACCCGTGGTGTGTACTTGTGGTACACATGTAATTTAGAATTGAGGCCACGTAAATGATAATATTCTACCAATCCAAATATAGAGTGATAATTATCAAAATTTATAAATATATATGTGTATAATATGTATGCATGTGTTATATATACATATATGTAAAGTGTGTATATTTAATATATTTTGTATATATGTATGTGTTTGTATATATATGTAATTTGTGAGGAAGCTGATATCAGTCAACCTAAGTGTTTTACAATGATATTAGAGTTTAAAAAATTAGCAGAATAATTATTGTTATATATTCATGGACATTAATCTGTGAATTGTTGAGTGTATTTTGTTTAAGAATCATTGTAAATCTTTAATCAAAATATTCAAATGCAGTGCTGAAAACTTCACCACTGGAATCTTTCAGTAAATTTCAATGATTGAAAACAAAGCTTGCAAACAAAAAGACAGCGAAATTTATCTGCACAAAAGCAAGTGAACAACTGAACAAATTAAATGATGAGTACTCAAATAGTTTACAAGGTTTAATCTTGAGATTTTAGACTATCTCAACCTTGTGGGAAGAATCTTTTGATAGAGCTTCTATATTTAAATTAATATGTTGATACTCTATTCTGGAACTTGGTGAAATTGAGGCCTGTGATTTTTCAGAATCTAAATCTGGTGAAACATTCAAAGAACCATAAACAAAGATAACTTACCAATTCATCTTGTCTTTTAAAAATATTTGTTAAGCAACGCTACTCTGAACAGGATAAAAAGATAGTATCTGTGAAAATATCTGGGGTAAAAATCTTTACACATTTCAATGAGAAAAACTTTAGAATATTCTTTCTGGCAGAATTTTTTGTTTGCCATGTACTTCAGCAACGGTGTACAGAGTATTTTCTCACCTAAAATATTATGATCTGCAGA
Organism: Rhinopithecus roxellana; assembly: GCF_007565055.1. Classification (NCBI taxonomy): domain Eukaryota; kingdom Metazoa; phylum Chordata; class Mammalia; order Primates; family Cercopithecidae; genus Rhinopithecus; species Rhinopithecus roxellana. The sequence goes on along the minus strand of NC_044558.1, from coordinate 56,410,863 downwards.
AAAGAGTTAATTGACGATGTCAACAAGTTTAAATTTTTAAATGATAAAACACAGCTTTGGCAAAGGTTATTGGCAATTTTAATAAAATGTAAGACCAGGCGCAGTGGCTCACGCCTGTAATCCCAGCATTTTGGGAAGCCGAGGCAGAAGGATCACTTGAGCCCAGAAGTTCGAGACCAGCCTTGGCAAGATGGCAAGACCCCTGTCTCTACAAAAAATTAAAAAATTTTCCTGGTGCGGGGGTGTATTACCTGTAGTCCTAGCTACTTGGCGGGAAGATCCCTCGAGATGGTGGGACAGTGAGCTAAGATTGTGCCACTGCACTGCAGCTTGGGTGACAGAGCAAGACCCTGTTTCTTTCTTTTCTTTTCTTTTCTTTTCTTTTCTTTTCTTTTCTTTTCTTTTCTTTCTTTTCTTTTCTTTTCTTTTCTTTTCTTTTCTTTCTTTTCTTTTCTTTTCTTTTCTTTTCTTTTCTTTTCTTTTTTTCCCTTTGAGACGGAGTCTCTCACTGTCGCCTGGGCTGGAGTGCAATGACGCAATATCAGCTCACTGCGACCTCCGCCTTCCAGGTTCAAGCGATTCTCCTGCCTCAGCCTCCTGTGTAGCTGGGATTACAGGTGCCCACCACCACGCCAGGCTAATTTTTGTATTTTCAGTAGAGACGGGGTTTCACCATGTTGGTCAGGCTGGTCTCTAACTCCTGATCTCGTGATCCCTCCGCCTTGGCCTCCCAAAGTGCTGGGATTACAGGCGTGAACCACTGCGCCTGGTGGTTTCTTAAAAAAAAAAAAAAAAGAAAAGAAAACCCAAGATCAAATTGAAAAGAATGTTCTTCAGAATAAAACTGGTGACATGGTGTTACAGATAGATGTGACTGAGAAACAGATTACAATCTGTGAGTTTACACCCAGAGTAATTATTCTACTGATGTTATTTTCTAATGTATGGTTTTGAAGCATGCTGTGTCTATTATATTACATTCTAGAAATTTCAACAATTGTACTTGAATTATACTAAAATTTACTCAAATATATTAAGTGATCATTATTCTGTTATCTTCTGTATTCTCTCTCTAAAAGTGTTGGGAATTAATGGTCTTCTAGAAATAGTCCACCATGAACTCTTTAGGTGAGAGAGGTTTAATCACATTGCCTGACAATTTCTGGGACCTCTAGGATATTATCCAGTCATGAGAATCAATACGTCAGAATGTTTAATCCCTTGAAATGATTCTTTGTCAGAGATAGTCCACTCAGGTCCCTAAAACTACAGCACTGAGCTGGCCTTGTGGCTCCAGGACATGGCTGTCTGAATCTTACTGTTTAGAAAAGGAGGAAAACATCAGTGAAACTTCCAGTGACAAAAGTATCCCTTTGTAGTCAGGTCTTACCCGTCTAAAGAGGGAGAAGTCAAGGCAGGATTTTTGGAACTTCCGTTGCTACAATCCATGCTTTATAGAAATCAATAGGGATGGAGAATTCAGAAACAAAGCTTCATTGTTCTGTTTCACAAAGTGTCAGGCAATAATCTCAACCTTTCCTGACTTTTTGAGTTTTTGGATCATAGTTTGAATCACATACTAATCTTTCAGTGGACTCAAATATTTAAAACATTTGACTTATTTTTTAAGAATGATTTGACTGTTATACACATTGTTAAAGTACCTGTAGTCCCAGCACTTTTGGAGGCTGAGGCTGGTGGATCACCTGAGGTCAGGAGTTCAAGACCAGCCTGGCCAACATGGTGAAACCTCGTCTCTACTGAAAATACTAAAAATTAGCCAAGTGTGGTGGCGGGCGCCTGTAGTCCCAGCTATTCAGGAGGCTAAGGCATGAGAATTGCTTGAACAGGGAGGTGGAGGTTGCAGTGAACCAAGATCATGCCACTACATTCCTGCCTGGGCAACAGTGCGAGACTCCATCTTGAAAAACAACAACAACAAAACAAAACCATCCAACCAACCAACAAAATAAAACCCAAATTGTTAACGTATCATATGAAGACCTTCTGCAAGGCTGACATCTCCCTAGAGAGTGGGTCTGCAATAATCTGGGAAGGGTACAAAGGATTGTTCATGGACACTCAGGGTATGGGAGATGGTCCAGTGTTGTTCTCATGGATATTTTTTTAAAACGCAGTTCGTGTAAAATTGGTCATATATTAGTTTAAATGAAAAGAAGTCTGTCACAGAGTCCTTAAGCACATACATAACTGTCCCACTCCTGCCTTCTTCAGCTGACCATTGTTGGAGAAAATAGTATGCTAGTAGGTCTCAGTTTAAATTGATTACTACAAGTCTACACTGGACACTTATCATTGCCTATCAGTTTTACAACATTTCTCTAGCCAACGTGTCTCTCTACTCAGGGGAAGGATGAGAAACCTGAAAGGATCCACAAAAAAAAAAAAAAAAAAAAAAAAAAAAAAAAAAAACCTGTTAGAGGCTGGGTTCGCTGGCTTATGCCTGTAATCTCAGCACGCTGGGAGGCTGAGGCGGTTGGACCACGAGGTCAGGAGACTGAGACCACCCTGGTCAACGTGGTGAAACTCCGTCTCTACTAAGAATACAAAAATTAGCTGGGTGTGGTGGTGTGTGCTTATACTCTTGGCTACTCAGGAGGCTGAGGCAGGAGAATCGCTTGAACCAGGGAGTTGGAGGTTGCAGTGAGCTGAGATTGTGCCATTGTACTGCAGCCTGGTGACAGAGCAAGACTCCATCTAAAAAAAAAAAAAAACCTATTAGAACTAATAAATTTAATAAAGTTGCAGGATACAAAAATGACCACACCAAAATCAGTTTCCTTTCTATACAGTAACAATGAACTATCAAAAAAGGAAATTAAGAAATCAATCTCATTTATGATATTGCCTGAAACAATAATAATATAAAGGATAGTCTCTTCAACAAACATTGTGAAAAACTGGATAAATACATGCAAAAGAATATTGGATCCTTATCTTACATCATTCCCAAAACCCCCCTAGACTGGATTAAAGATTTAAATGTAAGACCCCGAAACTATAAAGCTCCTAGAAGACAACATAGGGAAAAAGCTTCTTGGTGTTAGTCTTGGCAATGGTTTATTGGATATGACACCAAAAGTGCAGTCAGCAAAAGTAAAAAGTAGACAAGTGGGGCTATATCAAACTAAAAAGCTGCTGCACAACAAAGGAAACAACCAACAGAGTAAAACAGCAACCTCTGGTGTGGAAGAGAATATTTGCAAACCATATACCTAGTAAGAGGTTAACATCCAAAATATATAAGGAACTCCTACACCTCAATGGCAGGAAAACAAAGCCCTATTAAAAAATGGGCAAAAGACTTGAATAGAGATATCTTCAAAGAAGACATACAAATGGTCAAGAGCTGTATGAAAAGCTGCTCTTATTATCAGGGAAATGAAAGTCAGAACCACAGTGAGCTATCACCTCACACCTGTTAGGATGCCTGCCAGAATGGTTTTTAAAATGCAAATATGATCCTGTCACTCCCTGCTTAAAACCTTCCAAAGCCTCCTAATTGCTCTTAGGGATAAAACTCTGATATTTAGCAGAGCAAACATGACCTTTTCTGATCTAGCCCCGCCTATGCTGTTAGTTTTTTTTCCTCTCCTCAATCTCATTTGGACTTCATGCCTTTGATACAAGATTTTTTTCTGAAAATTTCTCAGTGGGTCAAGTTTTTCATTAGTTAATAATTTTTCCCATGTTGTTGTCCTGAGAACCTTTGTCTTATTTTCACGGTGTGTCTAAATCTACTCATCGTTTAAAGCTCAAATTGGGAATTTCTTTCTACCTACCGCTTTTCCTGAAGTTCTCTGAATTCCCCCAATCCTTTCCAGTGTGGGCAAGGAATTTTGGCTGTGGGCGTCCCTGGCACCCTGTGGAGTGTGCTGTGTGAGGTTCTCTAGGACAGGCTTCATGGTTAAGACACCCTGCCTGGCTTGTTGGTGAGCAGCCCTGCCCTATCTCAAAGGCTGCTTCTTGTAGGGGTTGGGAGACAGGGAGGAACGTCCAGTAGGTCTACAGGAGACACTGATCTCACCACGAAGTGGAAATAAAGTGATCAGAAATTGCAAGGCCTAGGAGTCAGCTGGTTCTGTAATTGAGAGTGTTCAGGAGGAGATTCCTGGTAGTGTTGGGGTAGAATGGGGTGGAGGAGATAGCAGGAGATGGGACAGGATTGCTAGACTTGGGCCCTATTTATCTATTAGGTAATTTTTTTCAGGCACCGATTATGGAGGGGGAAATGTGCAGATTCCTATTCTTAAAGGATTCATAGTCAGCATTAAAATTGATATAAAGAATTTGTGATTGCTCTGGCTTCTTATGGGGGATCTCCCAAAAGAGAGAGAATGAGGGTCTGATGTACTTTAGGGTCAGTGTGTAAAGGGCATGTGCCGGATAAATATTCAGAAGTTGCGTGGACTTTGGAGTTGATTAGATGAGAGAAGTGGGGGAAATGGGTAGGTCCTGCATGTCTGAGGGCTTGAGTCTAGGAATACACTGGTTTGTGTGAGTGTGTGTGTTTGTATGTGTTAATGTGTGTGTCCGTGTGTGTATGTGTATGGATGGGTGGGCAAAGAGAAGAACTCTGAACCCAGGGCCCCAACAATCTCCAGCAGCAGAGCCTTCGAACCAATCATTGCAAACTTTGGAATTGCATGTCTTTTCTAAGAGGAAATCAGATCTCTGATACCAACACAAAACTGCCACAAAGCAGGGTCTTTCTAAACATCATTACTTATCATTTGCTATTCTTCTTGTGGCCTCACTCCTGACCTCAAGAGTTAATGGTAAACGATTCACAGAAATGGAGATTTGAGACATAAGGGCATGTGTTCTGTGGCATTTCCCCCTGTTATATACATTAGGTCTCAGATGCAATGTCATTTTAAAATGTAAGGGAAAGGAAGAAATTGAATGTGCCTGTTGGGTGGATACTCTTTGGAGCGTGTCAGAAAGAAGACTCCTCCCCTTTCACGCGTCCTGTCGAAAGCCTCTTCTCCACTAAGTCCTCTTAGAGCTGATAAATATCCATCTATTTGCAAAGTTGGATATCCTCAACCCATTAGACTTTCCTGAACAGCTTTCCCCATTCTTCTGCCTTCTCCCGTGCAGACCTTACCTGGGAGTGGAAGGAGTAATAGAGACTCCAAAAAGGAGAAAATGACTCTGACTCATTGAGGTCCAGATGTAGACAGGTTGTGTCTACGAGAGCCGTCTTAGCATGACTGCTGTGATTGATGTGACTGGTCTCTGCCAAGCTGCTTCACTCCCCTGATGCCCTTGGCTCCTCAGCTTGGCCTCGTGGGGGATATGTAACTGGAAAGCAATGGAGCTGAAGTTTTACTAGATGCCTCAGAAGATCCTTCAAGAGTCAACATGGGCAAATCTTTGTCTTTTGTGGGTTGATTTGATTTTTGTAAACAACTGTAACTAGTTTGTGGAGCAGTTTGAACTTGGTGGGGTAAATATATCATGGTTTCATTTTTCCTGCAATCATTGCCTCCAGGAATGCTCTGGTCAAATCTTCCTTTCCTGTTTTTTAATGGCACACTGGGAAGATCCCATGACTTTCTGGTGTTTTGGTTATTAAGGTCTATTCTTGAAACTTTACTATCAAGCTCATTATAAACCTCATCATCTTTCCTCCTCCCAACACAGGCTAGACAAGAGGGGGGTGTGTGGTTTGGTTCTCAGATACCTAGTATCTGCTAGACAAATGAAGTCCCAGCTACATTTTCTGTTCAACCCCACCTAACGCTGTTTCCTGTGGCTCCCCCTCCAGCTGCTGGGCACTGGAGTTAGAGAAATTAGTTTAGTAAGATTCCCCGCCTCAAAAACTTTACAGCCTAGGAATGAAACTGAACTTAATGTAAGATTTTGAGATCAATGTAACCTGTGCTAAGAAGCCCCTAGAAGAGAGGGATGGTAGTTTAGGAACAGTAGGGCTAGAGAAAAGGTTATGTGTTGAATAAACACAGCAGTGTCTGTAAGGATAAGATCTGGCCCTTGGCTGAACATGGGGATTAAGGCCGAGGGAGAGGGTGGCATGCCCATGGGATTGAGTGTGAATGGCTAACAGGGTAGCATGGTCTTGGCAGGAATGGAGGAATTCGAGGGGAGTGGAGGTGGGGTGTGTGTGCACTGGTGAGTGTTGTGTGGAATACAGGCAGAGGTGGGTACTCCATTCTCAGTCTCCAAAGTCAGTCTTGTTAGATCCCTGAAAACACAATAGGGCAAGTCCTACTGAGCACCAGCCTTTTCTCGGATGGAAATTAGCCCTCAGAGTTCCCAACCCAGAACTTGCAGCAAGAAATTACCTCTCCAGCTCCAGCCCTGCTTGCCTTTCTGTCCTCCTGAAGCCGAGGAATTGAAGGCGAATGCGCTTAACAGGAATGAAGGGGAAGGAGAGGGGCCTATTTGGTCAAGACTTTTTCATTAATTTAAAAAAAGTGGCCCAAGTTCAATATCAGTCCCAAATGGGGTTAGAGGGACAGGCATAGAATGAGATGGTTAAAAACATACCCCTTTGTTGGCCAGGCTGGTCTTGAACTCCTGACCTCAGGTGATCTGCCCGCCTCAGCCTCTCAAAGTGCTGGAACCCTGTCTCTACCAAAAATACAAAAAATTAGCCGGGCATGGTGGCATGTGCCTGTCATCCCAGCTACTTGGGAGGCTGAGGCAGGAGAATCGCTTGATCCTGGGAGGTGGAGGTTGCAGTGAGCCACGACAACACCATTGCACTCCAGTCTGGGTGACAGAACGAGACTCCTTCTCAAAAACAAAACAAAGCAAAAAACCAAAAAACAAACAAAAAACTAAACACACACACACACACAGACACACACACACACAACAACAACAACAACAAAAACATACCCCTTTGTGAGTAGTGGGGCTGGGAGGCTGCCCTCAGCGGAGGACTGGTGGATGGTCCGAGGGTTACATGCCTCACTGCCTCCGTGTCCTGCATGTCCTTTCTCTAGTCCTTACACTGCGTGCAAGGACCTGTCCTAGACAGCAGAGGGTAGAGAATGTGGAATCCTGTAGGAGAGAATGACCTAGATCCTTCTAGAAGCTCCTCGTCTGATGGAGGAGATACTTTGCATATCCAAGACACTGATATTAATTGTTATTACACGAGCCATCTCATACCCAGCACTTTGACTTTGTAGTCTTTCTATCAAGCACCTATAGGCACTGCAGTGGAGGCTGTTTCCCTGAGTGGACACAAGCCAACCAGTCACCTTGGTCAAGGTCACCAGATATGACCAGAAGGCAAAGAGGCTGAGTTTTATATGTATTTACCAGAAAAACATCTTAGATGAATGTCTCAGGCTTTCAATTGTCTTGGAGTAACACATTATGGACCTATAAAGGCTGAGTTGATGTTTGGAAACAGTCAAGTGACATTGCCATTTAATGGTGAGGAATAAGAGGAGAGAAATTTCAATTGAAAATAGGGCTTGGCTACACCATGCAAGCCTTTCTGGTTTGCAAATCCTGCTAAAAAGGTTCTAAAAGTTATTATAAAAGGGAGGCCCTACAAATATTTTTGGAGCAATGGCTGCTCTTTTGGAACAAGTGCTTTACCTCTTAGAGTGACTAGTTTGAGGAGGCTAATGGCCACTTAGGAGTTCTGGTTTATTTGTGACAAAACTGAGCTTCTCACCTTGCCATCTCATGTCTTGGACTTGGTTTTAGCAAGGCCACTGACATATTTAGTGAAAGCTAAACTTCTTTGTCCCAGAGGGATGGGGAGCTGAGGCATCATTAGATCCTGGGAAATTGTGAGGGAGGCAGTGAATTTTAGGGGGCTTCCTGAAAGAAGAAGTCTGTGTGGCAGCGATGGAAATGAGGGCAGGTAGAAGTGCGGGCCTCTGGTAGAGGCTGCTCATTGTGAATCTGGGATGTAGAAGGGGAAGGGCAAAGCCAGGATAAAGGAGCTTAGTGGTACTGATTTTAAGTGAAGAACAACATAAATGTGAGGTGGAAGTTGTTGTCTGAAGAGTGGGATGGTTTCTTTTAAGGGAGGCTGTTATAAGACAGAGTCCTAAATAGGAGAAAAGAGAGTCACCTGTTTGCTCTCTGTCTTTATGTGCTCTTGGCAATTGGAGACAGTTCCAAAGAACTGATGGGGCCTGAGTTAGGGCTGGGTCCTTGCCAACCTCTGGTCCTTCTGACCCACCCCTTAATCCCTGGCGGCACCCAGGGAGTCAAGCCCAGATAAAGGAGTTGCCACTTCCTTTATGGAAATGACTTGGACAGATACAACTTTTATGTTCCTGTTAGTTCATGTGTGAGCTGGGGTTGGGGAGAAAAGAATTGCCCAGTGGGGTATGAAGGACACAAGGGCTCCTGTTCCCTGCTGAGATTCCAGGCACTCAGGAGGTCATTGTGTCCTGAAATGTCCTAAATGGCCACAATCCCTCTGGGTTCCTTCCGGTTTTCTCTTGAGTAGGATTCCATTCCATCCCCCTCTTCCTGTTCTGAGGGAGTCACAAGGAATGGGCCAGCTGGATGCATGGAGGGATTCAGCTTCATTCATGAATCAGAGATAGAGGGGAGGGGGCTTAGGTGGATATCATTCCATCCACACCCATTAGACAGCAGGGAGGAGGGAAGGAATGTGCCTGTCTGGTGTGTAGCAGAGTGTGTTGTGCCTAGTGGAGCTGGGTGGGTTCCTCACTCTGGCTTTACATCTTGCTGTAAGTACGTAGCTTTTCTGTATGGGTGTATGCTATGGCTGTATATTTATAATTTATCTATCTCAAGTCTAGGAGTCTCCTTGTCCTCTAACCTTCTTTAATCTCTCTTTTTAATGCATGAAAAATCACATATAGGAGAAGTCCAGCCCACTCCTCCCAAATATCTGCAGATCCCTGGGGGCTTTGAATGATCATCTCTCCCTGGTTTCCTCTTCCTGCACCACTGCCATTCTCATTGGTACTTTGTTCTCTGCAGCTATTCTGTCAGCTTTAAATCCCCACTGCCCCCATACCAGACTTAGTCTCCTTTCTCTCCGTCCCCGCTGTTGTGGGAGACAAGTTCTTGCTGAGAGCTTGGGTTGACATCACAGCATGATAAACAATTTTGTATTGACTATTAATCACTCACAGCCTAAGTTTATTGGTCATGGCTGACAGAATTTCTCACTATCCACTCCTCTCAGGCCTCTCATCCTCCCACGAGGCTTCTCTCTCTGGACTGTCTCCTGGCTATTGTCTGTCACCTCAGGCCCCTTTCTTAATTTCTTTCACTTTTTGAGGACACTCATTCATTTACAAAACAAGTATTTATTGTGTGCTTACCACCTGCCAGGCACTGGTCTGCACACCAGTTAGTTTAGTTCTCCTCAGTCTCCTGTTGCCTAGGAGAACCTCAGTCCTCTCCAGCAAAGGCCATTCAGAGGTGCTCAGGATGTATTTGTAAGAAAGAAAGAAAGAAAGAAAAAGACAGAAAGAAAGAAAAACAGAGACGAAACCCCAAACAAAACAAAATGAATGAAAAACATCTGTCCCTGGATGAAAGCTGTCAATCTCCTACATGACAGGAGGTCTGTAGTCAGTTACTTTTGTCATGGTTTTAAAAAGTCTCTGGAGTCTATAATTAAGATGGAAGTACTGGGGTAATGAGAAAGAGAGAGAGAGAGCGAGAGAGAGAGGGAGAGAGAGAAAGAGCGAGAGAGAGAGGGAGAGAGAGAAAGAGAGAGAGAGAGAGAGAGTGTAAGGACTGGCAGAATAAGTAGGGTCCCACTGAAGGGTTAGGTGGTTCCCTGGCAGTGGTCGATAGCATTTGTTCATAGCAAGATCTGAAACTGACCTTAGGCTCCTGTCCTCATCTCTCCCCAGCCCCTGGTGTGCTCCTAGCCCTCTGGCTGACTGCCTGCCCAGGGCCGGTGCTGTGGGTCCAGCGCTGCACAGCTGATCTTATAGGGGGTGGTAAGGTGGTCTCTTAACTGTCACAGGGGAGTGGACTGTGCATTGACAAGCTCCTGGGTGGTGAATGGGGGCTCCCAGGTAGGGAGCAAAGCAAAGTCAGGGAGGTTTCTGTCCATCCTTTCAGGGGAGCTTGGGAATAGCGATTTTGAGAGGCAGGAAGAAGAATGGAGCTGTGGCTGTGAGTTCAGCATGGTTAGGCCAGGACCCTATGAGTGAGGCAACATAACAGGCTCTAGGGTTAGGGTCCCCAGGTTTGAATTCCAGCCCTGCCCCTGATTTCCCAAGTGACCTTTAGGATTTCCTGGGCGCTTGTGTCTGAGAGATGGGCGTGGCAGGGTTCCTACCTCTAGTTCTGATTGAAGTTAATTAGCTTGTTTCGTAAGGGGGAAAAACCGAAGGAGGAGATTAAGGGAGATTAAGGGTCTGATATTGTTCAAGGACAATGGGTATGGAGAGGAGGGGAGGCATTAGAGGTAAACACTGCAGTGTCAGCCAGGACAGGATGTGGCATCTGCCTGGGAGGCAGGGAGAGGGAGAGGGGCGGTAGCCTGAGGGTTTTGGTGTAAGAGTGTATGAGGGGTGTGAGGTGTGTGCATGTGCTGTGTCTGAGGATGTGTGCATGTGTGTATGTGTTAGGTCCATGTTTGGTATATGTATGTTGTGTATCTATTTTGCCTGTGTGTGCACTTGTTGTATGTATGATTCACTTTAATTTTAATTTTCTAGGGCTAGTTTTGGGAGAAGTGTCCAAGCAGCAGGAATGTAAACAGGTGAGGCTCCCAGCCCACAGGAGCCTGCAGAAAGTGTGCGAGACTGAATCAGAAGGATGCCCACAGTGTGGTTTTCTGTGGCTCTGTTGCCTTCTCAAGTCTCCTGAGTGACATTCTGGGCTTAGGGCTTGGAGCTGTGTGGATCATCTATCCAGGAGAGGTAGGCACCCAAGTGGCTTGAAAAAGAATCTTCTTTTGCAAGGTCCATGTGCCTGCAACCGCTCCCCCTCGCCTTCGCCAGTCCACTTTTTCTATGACCTTGGGAGAATGTACTGCAGGGTGACAGCGATGCCAAAATAAATACCAGGCCGGTGCTGGCACCGAACCCTGGAAAAACACTTGCCAAAGAGCAAAGTATAATAATGCCCCCAGGCAGGAAAACGTGGATCAATGGATTTGAGGACAGGTGAAGGATAGAGGGAGAATGGGAGCTGAAGGACGATTCTTTTGGCAAGGTGGCCTGAGCCCTGTGTGGACTACTGAGGATGGCCCCTCTGGGGTTTAAGGATGAACATACAACTCTCAGATTTCTGGGGGAAGATTTGGAAACTTCCACTACATGTTCCTGGTGTGGCCCTATTTCTCTATCTGCAGGAGGGAATGGCTTGAAGTTTCTTGGAGACGCCTCCCTCCTTAGATGAGAATGGACCTAGTGAGTGAGGGCGGCCATGAAATCATTCTCCCTGGCTGGGGTGGAGGGTTGAAATGGAGTCCCAGGTAGTGTCTTCTTCTTTTAGGGTTGACAAGGGACATCGAGCAATGACCAGTGAACACCTGTGCCTGCAAGATGTCTCTGTGTGTGTGTGTGCATACCTGTGCCTGTCTCTGTGATCCACAACTGTAACTTTGAGTGTGGTGCATTCAGCAAGCCTTGCCCAGATTTGGGAGAGACAGGCACTCGGAAGAATATAAGCAACTCCACTACATTTCATTTGGAAACCTAAGGGAGGTTAGCTCCTGCAAGGGTTTTCTGTCTAGTTCCTCATTCCTGTCACCTGTGAGCCACAGCGTAACTCAAGGGGCAGACTTGCTCACACTCACCTGTTGCTTCACCTTCTTCTTTCCCTTTCATTGTGCCACATGTAGTTTCTCAGTCTTTTTCTCCTCTGTGTAACTATTGCCTGCTTTAAATTCCTTCTGTTTTAAATAGTGAGTTTGATTTCTGTTTTCCAAATTGGGCCCTGGCTGAGATAGAGTAGTGATCAGAACGGACTAGGTGCCCGTAGTCATGGAACTTATATCTTTGCTGGGGGTTGTGAGGAGGACACAGAAAATAAACAACTATAATATGCCAGGAGGTGATGATGGAGATAGGTGATGGAGAATCCCATGCTGGGGATGGGGGGTAGGGAAGACCCTTTGGATGAAGTGGCATCTGGGCTGCAGAAGGTGAGGAAGTGAGTGTGGCAGGTATCTGAGAGAAGAGTCTGCCTGGCAAAGGTCCCGAGGGGCAGCATCCTGGCACACTGGGAGCAGTGAGAATACCACATGGCAGAGTGGAGTGAGTGGGAGGGTTGGTGGTAGGAAATGCAGTGGAAGAAGCAGTGGAGGGCAGACCATGCAGGATATTGCAAAACACTGTGAGCACTGTGGCTTTTACCCTGAGTGAGAAGCAAAACCACTGGATGATTCTGGGTAGAGAATGGATGTGATCTGACTTATATTTAAGAAGGACCATTTAAAATTAGCCAGGTGTAGTGGTGTGCACCTGTAGTCCCAGCTACTCAGGAGGCTGAGGTGGGAGGACGGCTTGAACCTAGGAGGCAGAGGTTGCAATGAGCTGAGATCATGCCACTGCACTCCAGCCTGGGCAACAGAGCAAGACTGTCTCAAAAAAAAAAAAAAAAAAAAAAAAAAAATTAGATCATTTTAGCTGCTGTGTGGAGAATAGACTGAAGAAGTAGAGAGACAAGCTTATCTACCCAGCTTGCTACATGTAATGGAAAATCTAAGATTTTTTTTTTTATCTTCAAAAAATCTGGAGGTCACGGTTGAGAGCTGGTAAGGTAGCTCCACAGAGTCATCAAGGATGCAGGCTTCTGTATTGCTTTTTCAACATCCTGAGTTTTGGCTTTCACCCTCGTGGATACCTCATGGTCTCTAGTGAGTGCTGAAACTGTGGACCCTGTACCCACTCTGAAGGGAGCAGAAGGAGCTCGTCTGCCCCCCTTTAACAAATCTTCTCATCTGTCTCATTCAGCATTTCTGATTCCATCCCATCTGCCACATGGGAGCCACATGGCCACACCTAGCTGCAAGAGAAGCCAGGAAATATAGCTTATCTGTTACACATATTGTCCAGGTTTTTGTCCCTGAGGAAGAAGGGGAGGATGGATTTTGGATGGCAGTTAGCATCCTCTACCAACCAGTTGGAAGGCTCTTGTAATAATCCCAGGAAGAGGTAACGTTGGCTTGTACCAGTTGGTAGTGGAAAAGACAGTGTAGGTGGTCAGAATCTATAATGTTTTGAAGATAAATCTGACAGTATTTGCTGAAAAATTGTGTGTGTGTGTGTGTGTGAGAGAGAGAGAGAGAGAGAGAGAGGAATTGCTGCTATGGACTGAATGTGTCCCCCTAAAATTCATATTTTGAAGTCCTAATCCCCAATATGATGGTATTTGGAGATGGGGCCTTTGGGAAGTGATTAGGTCATAAGAGTGGAGCCCCCATGAATGGGATTAGTGCCCATTATAAGAAGAGACCTCAAAGAGATGACTGTTTCTCTGCCACATGAAGATACAACAAAAAAGAAGGCTGCTGTCTGCAAACCAGGAAGCAGGCCCCCACCAGACACTGAATCTGCTGGCACTTTGATCTTGGATTTTCCAGCTTCTACAATGGTGAGAAATAAACATTTATTGTTTAAGCCACTCAGTCTACCATAATTTATTATATCAGCCCAAACAGATAAGCTTTGACTAAGATCAAAGTCAGGATGATGCCACGTTTTTGGCTTGAGCAGCTACAAGAATGGGATTGCTATGGACTGAACTGAGAAAGGCTCTTGAAGGAGCCCCATTGGTGAGGGAGTGTTGTCTTGGCTGTGTGAAGTTTGAGAGGCTTAATAGACATCCTGGCGGAGCTTTAAAGCAGACAGTTTGATACATAAGGCTAAAGTTCTAGGGGTGTTCTGGGCTGGATGATGTTTACAGCCAAAAGATTGCATGGGACTACCTTGGGCATGGTACAGATGGAGAAGAGGATGAGGTCAGGAAGATGGGAGGGGCCAGCAAAGGAGACTGGGCAGCAGTGCCCAGTGAGAGAGCAAGGGAACTGAGCGGGGCATGTCTTGGAAGCCTGCAGGATACAGTAGGTCAAGGAGGCCGTGATTAACCACGTCATATGCTGCTGATGGTCAAGGAGGACAAAGTGAGGATTAATCAATCAAAAGGTGATTGATAATCTTGAGACCCTACTCATGGGGAACTGAAACCTGATTGGAGTGAGTTCAAGAAAGACTGGGGTCAATATGATGAACTAGATATTCTGAAATTTTCTCCCACTACAAAGCAACTAGTACCTGCGTAGAACATATCTTTCCTTGCATTATTGGGCTGGCAAGAAGTCAGGGAACTCCCCAGGAAGCACAAATCCTCAAATCACAAGCTGAGACAGAGTGAATTCCAATTTACTGCTAAGGAGTGAATTCACAGCAGTAAGCTGCTTCTGCTGGGCACAGAGATTCAGGGGTATCAGAGTTCAAAGTTCTCATCCTCAACCACATTTGATCAAACACCCTCCTTCCAAGGTTCCTCTCGTTTCCCACCAGTGTGCAAACTTTGGCATAAGAGACCTGGAGCAGCTGAACCTTTAACTGGTGCTGCAACTCTGAAACCTTTCCAATCAGACCCAGCTGTGGTCCTCAGCCCTATGTTCCATGTGACTGCAGGAAATGGGAGAATCCTCCAAAGCTGCTACGAAGGCCTCCTGTTCTCTACATGTTCCTGATTGTATATTCATAGTTCTTTCTCTTTCTCACTCCTTCTTTTAATTATACACTCTAGCACTGTAAGAAGAAGCCAGGTGACTATGATTTTTACAGCGCACCATTGTTGTCATGGCAACTAAGTGCTGAAGCCACTCCATCTCCTGGCGCCTTTCTTGCTCTCGACCTGCACTTCTTTCAGTGTTACCACTAGTGACAACGGGAGTAATATGATGCAGCAAGCTCAAAACATGGATTACTAGTGTCTCAGTTCCCCATGGCAAGGAAGGCTATTATGCCTACTGTTGAGAAAATCACCAGATGTGAATGACCTTGGCCAGTCTTGATGCATGAAACCTCAGGAGAATTTTCTCCTGAGGTTTGGCTTTCACCCTCATGGATACCTTCATGGTCTCTAGTGAGTGCTGAAACTGTGGACCCCGTAACCACTCTGAAGGGAACAGAAGGAGCTCGTCTGCCCTCTTTTAACAAGTCTTCTCATCTGTCTCATTCAGCATTTCTGATTCCATCCCATCTGCCACATGGGAGCCACATGGCCACACCTCGCTGCTCACCACACAATTTTCCTGACATGGTGATAGTGCGTATGATGGTGTGTTGACAGGATAGTCTTCCCTTCTTTCCACCTCTTCCTCTGCCCACTAAATCTATAACAACCAAAAGGCTGTGAGTAGTACAGGGCACTGCTGACCTGGTATTGGTTTTTCTAGTAGCATATACATTATCAAAATTAATTAAAGAATATTTAGAAAAATGAACAGTCAAATCACAGCAGAATTTTAAAAGATGACTAAAACCTACATAGTACTAAAAAGGCACTGGGATCTGTTGACTTTAGAGCTGAATTATATCTAAGTTTTGAGGTAGTGTTCCTCAAAATTTCTCAGGTGAAGAATCAACTTTAAAAATTTTCAGAACATTACAGACTGATATCTGTATCAGTATAATTTTGTTATTAAAAATAAAACAAAAAGCCACGCAAAACACAAGCCCCAATTTTCTATTAGTAGATTCAGCAGACATAAAATTACTCTGTGGAACTGTAATAGAAGTTTCTAAACACTCGCAATTCTTGGTAGGCAGAATAATGCTCTCCAAAGATGTCCACATCCTAATCTCTGGAACCTATGAATATGGTACTTACAGGGCAAAGGGACGTTGCAGAGGGGACTAAGTTAAGGACTTTGAGATGGAAAGATTATCCTGTATTATCCAGGTGAGCCCAGTGCCATCATGAAGGTCCTTATAAGGGAAGGAGACTTGAGGAGTGAAGCAGAGGTGGGAGTTAGATGAGCTGAGGAATGTGAGCAGCCTCTGGAAACTCGAACAGGCAGGGAAGAGCTTCTCCCCTAGAGCCTCCAGAGGGAGCACAGCCCTGCTGACACCTTGATTTTTAGCTCCTTGAAAATTCTGACCTCCAGAACTGTATCATTCATGCCACTAAATTTGTGGCAATTTGTTACTGCATCAAAAGGAAATTAAAACACTGTGCTTACCTTGTTGTGGATTGGGAGTGTACATTTGGCAGACTGGCATTGGTTTGAGGACCACACTTGAAGTAGGGCTGCTTTAAAGACCATATAATTTGATGTTATTTGAATTATTCCAGTCCATAGAAAAAGAAGACAGGCTCCCCAATTCATTTTATGAGGCATGAATATACTAATATCAAAATCTAATAAAAAGGAATATAAAAATAAAACTATAAAGAATTTTACCTGTTAACATAGAGGCAAAAATTCTAAAACATATTAGCAAATGAAGTTGGCATTGTATTAAAAGAATAGTGTACTATAATCAAGAAGAGTATATAAATAAGTGTAAGGATGATTCATTATAGAAAATCTTATTAAGAAATATTTTAAAAGATTTTATCACATCAACACATACAAAGAGAAAAATTATTAGTAGATTATTTCAACTTAGTAGATTCTCTAAAGGTCATTATTATACTCATCTGCCATTCTGAATTAAACTCTAGATAAAATAAAGAAGCCAGGAAACTATAGAGACTATATATTAAAAATCAGTAACAAACATTTTATAAATGACAAAATATGAAAGCAATTGCCACTTTTATGAGGAAAATATGGGGTGCTCACCATCTCCATTATTACTAAATATTATTTTGAAGGTTTTATCTCATATATTTTTTTAAAAAAGGAAATGATCAGAATTAATATGGTAAAAAAGAGAAACTTTATTTTCATTTACAGATGACTAGCTGATTAAATGATACATTTCCAGAAAATCTCAGGTAGTCTGCTAACAAAAACCTGTAAAAGAACCATAAAAGAACTTGGGAATGTTTGGATGGAAGACAAATGCAAGAAAAGCTGGTAGCTTTTTTCTAACTCAGAAAAAAAATCCCAGTTAGAATTAGAAATGTAAAAATATATTCTTTCTTCAATATTGAGGAAATGTGTGGGAACTGCTAGTACATTTGGAAAGAACAATGAGAGCACTGGCACTCCAGATATTAAAATTCACTCTTAAACTACTATAATTCATTCATTGGTTTATCGACTTTTTGAGCACCTACAATGGGGAAGGAACTTTTCTAGGCATTGAGGCATCTTTGAGGCACTGGGGATATAGCAAATAGAATATAAAAAACAAAGTCCTTGTCCTTATGGAAGTTGTAGTGTGACTGTGACAGAAGATATAGAGAGAGGCATACTCAGTAGGACTGAGTGGAGAATCTACACTACATGACTTAAGTCTAATTGGAATTCGGTGGGTGATTTATCACTTAATAAAGGATGTAAGAATAATCAGCTTTCAACTAGAAGAAAACAGTTCCTTACTTTGCTTAATGTATAAAACATATTCCAGATGGCCTAAACAATTTTTAACCCCTCCTTCCCTAAACTTAGATGAACATTCAGGAGAATATGTAAATCCATGGAAATCAAAAAGACTTTTTTAAGCAAGGGAGAAGAGAAACTGAAAAAGAAAATAAACATTTATGAGTAGGTACAAATTTAAATGCTGTCCATGTCAAAAGATACTATAAATGTTAAAAGATAAAATAGAGTAGGATATATATTTTTAGCTCTACATATGATATGCAGAGGGCTACTATTTTTCTTATGGAGAGAATGTCTATAAAATGACAAGAAGAGAAAAATAACAACCACCAAACAAGCCATAATTATAAAGAGGAAATTTATCGAAAGAACCTACACATTGCCAATAAAAATATGGAAATCTTTCTGATTTTTAGGGAAATGAAAATTAAAACACCAGCTAAGGAATTTTTTTCAGCTATCATATGAGGAAAAATTAGAAAATTGATAAGATTGAGCAGTACCAAGTATATGGGGATACTCGTGGGCTATCAGTGAGAACATGGCTTGCCACCAACCTTTCTGGGAGAATAATCTGACAATACCTATTAAAATAAAAATATATAAATCATTTTTCCTAACATTCCCAATTATGAGACTCTAGAGTATACAGAAGCATGCATACATAGGGATGTATGGACAAAGATGTTTATCACAGACTTGTGACAACAAAAAACAAACAGATAAATGCATACATACACTTAGCTAAAGAAATGAGAACCAAAACTAAAACTGCACCAAAAAAAAAAAAAAAAAAAAAAACCACAAAAAACAAAAAACAAACCTGTGTATCTGTCTATAAGGGGATACTTGTATATTATGGTACAATCCTGATACTGTCTAGTTGTTAAAAGAGTGAATTGGATCTGTATAGTGGATCTGGAAGAATGTTTCTACCAAATCGTTAAGTTAAAAATATGAGTTGTAACAGCACACAGTGAGATTCCCTATGTGAAACAAAACAAAACAGCACAGATATTGTTTACAGGATCTTAGAGAGAGGTGTGGAAGACTATATACAAAACTATTCACGTATTATCTCAGGAACTGGGATTGGAGAATGTAGGACAGGAAGGGGTCATGACCTTTCTCTATCTCTGTGCTGTTTATTTAGTGTAAGAAAAGAGTTTTGTAGGGACAGGGATTTGTGTCTTATTCATTGCTGCCTCTTTGGTATCTAAAACATAACAGGCAGCTTGGATCCATTCAGTAAGATTTATTGGCTGGACGTGGTGGCTCACGCCTGCAATCCCAGAACTTTGGGAGGCCAAGGCGGGTGGCTCACTTGAGGTCAGGAGTTGACCAGCCTGGCCAACGTGGTGAAACCATGTCTCTACTAAAAATATAAAAATAAGCTGGGTGTGGTATTGCATGCCTGTAATACCAGCTACTAGGGAGGCTGAGACAGGAGAATCACTTGGACCCAGGAGACAGAGGTTGCAGTGAGCTGAGATCAGTGCCATTGCACTTGAGCCTGGGCGACAGAGCAAGACTCTGTCTCAAAGAAGAAAAAAAAAGTATGGAATAAATAATTATTTATTATTTATTTAATTAAAAAAAATATGGGATAAGACAATGGAGAATTTAGAGTAGAAATAAGAGTAACCTAAAAGAGATGTGGAGAGGGCTACTGCAGAAATGAAAACTCTCTTCCTAGAGTAACCTGGGAACTTTTAAGTCAGGAGTCAAAAAGTTTATGGAGGAGGAGCTAGCCACAGAGTGAGTATAAAGGAGATTAAGCAAGCAACTCTCCCAGGAAAAACGAGGGTCCTCCTCTCCACTTGCTTTCAGGAGTGGCTGGTTCCAGTGTTTGCTTCCAGGTGAATGTGAAGGGCTCAGCTGGTACGGAGGTCAGAAAGAGACAGGGCAGGATCTGATATAATTTTGGGTTTTCAAAGTGGTCACAGAAAAAAACAAAAAACAATGGGCTGTTACAGAGAAACAAGGTGTACTAAAGCCAGTCATTTAGAGCAAATTCATTCCCAGATTGTCTGCTAGCTCCCCATTCACACACCACAAGGCAATTGGTCGGCCACTTCCTCATCCCATTTATCCTGAGCCTGCAGTTGGCCAGCTCCAGGGAGAGACAGTCCCCTTATACAAATGCTGAAGGAGCCAATGCCTGGTGTCTATGATATTCAACTTAGTACTTCATTTAAAGCAAAGCATTAGCAAATATTAGAGAAAATTAGCATCATGAAAAAGAAGTGTGAAGAAGATTAAACAGAATGACTAGCTAAGGAAGAAACAGAAAAAGATACCCTAGAAGAAAACCTAGACAATACCATTCAGGACATAGAAATGGTCGAAGACTTCATGACTAAACCACCAAAAGCAATTGCAACAAAAGCCAAAATTGACAAATGTGATCTAATTAAACTAAAGAGCTTCTGCACAGCAAAAGAAACTATTATCACAGTGAACAGGCAACCTACAGAATGGGATAAAATCTGTCCACCTGACAAAGGTCTAATATCCAGAATCTACAAGGAACTTAAACAAATTTACAAGAAAAAACAAACAACCTCATCAAAAAGTGGGCAAAGGATATGAACAGACACTTCTCAAAAGAAGACATTTATGCAGCTAACAGACACATGAAAAAAAACTCATCATTACTGGTCATTAGAGATATGCAAATCAAAACCACAATGAGATACCATCTCACTCCAGTTAGAATGGCGATTATTAAAAAGTCAGGAAACAGCAGATGCTGGAGAGGATGTGGATAAATAGGAATGCTTTTACACTGTTGGTGGGAGTGTAAATTAGTTCAACCATTGTGGAATACAGTGTGGCCATTCCTCAAGGATCTAGAACCAGAAATACCCATTACTGGGTATATACCCAAAGGATTATAAATCATTCTACTATAAAGACATATGCACAGATATGTTTATTGCAGCACTATTTACAATAGCAAAGACTTGGAACCCACCCAAATGCCCATCAATGATAGACTGGATAAACAAAATGTTGCATATATACACCATGGAATATGAGGCAGCCATATAAAAGAATGAGTTCATGTCTTTTGCAGGGACATGGATGAACTTGGAAACCATCATTCTCAGGAAACCAACACAGGAACAGAAAACCAAACACTGCATGTTCTCACTTATAGGTGGGAGCTGAACAATGAGAACACATGCACGCAGGGAGGGGAACATCACACACTGGGGCCTGTTGGGGGGTAGGGGACAAGGGGAGGGAGACCATTAGGACAAATACCTAATGCATACAGGGCTTAAAACCTAGATAATGGGTTGTTGGGTGCAGCAAACTAGCATGGCACATATATACCTATGTAACAAATCTGCACGTTCTGCACATGCATCCCAGAACTTAAAGTATAAAAAATAAAAGAAACAGAGAAAGATGAAAAAAAAAACCTTCAGAAATGATATTTAGTATCTTCAGAAAATGTTGAGAGGATGTGATATTCATAATTCAAGGGCTAATCATACACAAAAATGTTCTTACAAATTAAAATATTGCTTATCAAAAGAAAGTTCCAAATAATTGGAAAACATAATTTTAAAATTAATCACTGAGTTGGAAATCAAGGTCTTATCCCATAACACAGACCAAAAAGACAAGGAAATGGAAATTATGAGGATAAAGATAAGAGATCAAATATATATATATGTATATATATACACACATGTATATATGTTAGAAGAATAACACGAATTAGGAAGGAGCAGGAGGAGGAGGAGAAACATTTAAAAAGTGAAGATATACTTCATACTTCTGATCAAAAGTATGTCCTGAGGGTAGGAGGGAATAGCTAGGTGAAATTTCCAGATTCTGAATTTTAGGGCTAAGGATAATAACTTACAAGTTTTCAGAAAATAAATTACATGCAAGGAAAAGCCAGTTGGAAGGGCTTAAGACTTGTTTAAGATTAAATGTCAGTGGACAAGGCAGCAGGGGCTACTTGGTTCTGAGGAAAAATAACTGAGAAATTGAAATTCTGTAGTTAGAAAATACCATATGAAATCAGGCAAAAATAGGGTTTTGGAAATGTGCCATACCATTTCTGGAGAAATTACTATTAGATGAAAAATTCAAGAAATAAATGATGGAGATTACGATGATAGTTGGTAAGCAAGAAAACTATTATACCTCACAGTTACATTTAATAACAATTATTATTAATAATCTATTTCATACAATTACTAATGATTCCTATGATAAAATAGTATATAATACAAAACTGATAATAACTTGGAAGTAAAATCATACTAATATTTGGGAGGCATGATTAAGAAAGACAGAAATTAAAAATGATACGTATCTTATTTTGAGGGGCAATCACAATGATTAATGATTGATACTTACTGGGAAACACCTCTTTAAATAGTGTTATTAAAAAATTAGATGTAAGGCCAGGCGCGGTGGCTCAGGCCTGTAATCCCAGCACTTTGGGAGGCCGAGACGGGCGGATCACGAGGTCAGGAGATCGAGACCATCCTGGCTAACACGGGGAAACCCCGTCTCTACTAAAAAATACAAAAAAAAAAAAAAAAAAAAAAAAAAAAAAAAATAGCCGGGCGAGGTGGCGGGCGCCTGTAGTCCCAGCTACTCGGGAGGCTGAGGCAGGAGAATGGCGTAAACCCAGGAGGCGGAGCTTGCAGTGAGCTGAGATCCGGCCACTGCACTCCAGCCTGGGCGACAGAGCAAGACTCCGTCTCAAAAGAAAAAAAAAAAATTAGATGTAATAGCTGGTAGAATGGCTATTGTATGTATATTTTGGCAGAGATTTCGGTTGCCTATCTAGTATCCTTTCTCCTCTTCTTCCTTACAAAGAGAATGAAGTGGTACTATGTCCAACTAAAATACCATGTTTTCTTATTTTGCAGCCACACTTGCAGATTGGTGTATACTGCATATCTATAGTCACATCCATGTAACTATGTTCTGGCTAATTCTATGTAAGTAGAAGTGCTGTGCGAGACTTCAGATAGGGCCCCTGTGGTGGAGCTGATGCAGTTGAACATGCCCTTTTTCGCCCTTCTCTTTTTCTTCTCCTTGCGGCATGGAACTTGGGCATGAAGGTGGGAGCACTAGCAGCCACCTTATGACTCTGAAAAAAAGAAATTACTCTCCAAGAATGGTGAAGCAGAAAGAGAGTGGAACCTGGGTTCCTGAAGGCAGTGGTGCCTCCGTCTCAGCCCTGGACTGTCTTCTTCTAGACTTCTTTTACATGTAAGAATGTATGTCTTAAGCAACTCTTGTTTTGGGCTTCTTTACTCAGTGGAATCAATTAATGATTGATATATAGATCCTTGAAACCACTAGAAGAGAAATAGTGGCAACAACCTAAAACCCGTGGATCTTGCAAAGGTCAGTAAGGGAAGAATAAAAAATACAAAAATGAAGGAAAAAAAAGATATGAAAATAACAGGCAGCAGAGTCAAAAAGTAAAATCCAGAAATATGTTTTTTACAAGGGGTGCACCAAAAATGAATGAACACAGCAAGGTTGAAAAATCAATGGATGGACAAATATACATGTGAAGTAAATGCTAACCAAAAGAAAACAAGGTTTGATACCATGGAACATCAAAGCAGAATCAAGTCCAAGATCTTTAAGTGGTACAAATAATACTGTTATATTTAGAAAAAAAGGTGTGATTTGCCAAGAAGCTAGAACAGTCACAAACTTTTTTGTACCAAAACTACTTTGCACTGACACATACAGAACAAAATCTGTTAAAAATGTAAGAAAACAAACAATAGTCATAGCAGGGGACTTAAAAAATACCTCTATTTAAAAAACCAAAAGAAAACAAACACAAAAGAGAAGATTTGAGTACTACGATGAAGAAGCTTTATTATGTCTTTGTGCACAATGAACAAAGAATTTTAATTCCCATGGGGCATTAAAAATGGGACATTGATCAATACTACGTACTAAAGAAAATCTCAATAAACACCTAAGGTTGAAAATGTACAGGTCACATATTCTAATACAATGCCACAGAAGTAGAATTAAAGACAAGATTCTAAGTAAAACATTTTAAACCACTTGGAAATCCTAAAAAAAAAAACAAAAAAGAGAACAGAAAAGCAGTTTTCTGAATATCTTCCTGTCAAAGGGAAAAGTGAACATTCAGTTACTGGCTATTTGGGAATTGACAACATGGACACTTCACATCTTAACATGTGGTTGCAATCAATGTGGTTCTCTGAGAATTCTTCAGTTTTAGTGATTTTTTTACTGCAAAATGAGATATATCAAAAGTAAATAAACCAAATATTTAGTTTAAGGAACTAGAATATAAAGCCAAATAAACTAAAAGAAACGAGGAAGGAATGAATAGATATAAAAGCAGAAATCATTTAAATAGAGCACTGCAAACAGAGTGAAACACGGTTCTCAGGAGCACCCCTTTGCTCAGAGGCTCCTGAAGTGCAGTCTCATGTGCTCTGCAGCCCGTGCTCCTCAGGATGGGAGAGGGAGTTCACAGTCACGTTGAGCACCTTGGTCTGTATTGCAGTTTCCAGACTACACAGCTTACTCTGCTCTCCTGAGGCTCCTGTCCTCTGGATACCCCTTCTTATTACTTCATCCACTCATCTCCCAGTTACTCCTCTTCCTTCATTTAAGACTGACTCCTGGATCACCCATCCCACATCCTGCCAACATCCCAGATAATTTTTGTTTTCTAGAGCTTTCCAGTTCTTTTACCTCCTCTTTTCCAATAAGTTTCGTCTCAACTGCATTGGCAACACACAGGCCTGATTCACTACCTGAGTTTGCTCCATTAATGAAATTCTTCATTTCAATATCCCCCTGCCCCTGACTCTTCCTGCCGCCTATTCCTGACTCTCTGCCATAGATATTTCCTTGCAGCCTTTTCTCTCACCTTCAGTGCCTTGGCTTCTCCATCCCTGTCTTGACCACCTTCCCTTTCTGGGTGAGATTTCCTGATTCAGTACACTCAATGCATGAAATGTAGAAGTTCTGGTTTATATGTGGAAAGCGACTAATCGGTTTTCCTCACCTGCCATCAAGGTCACCAGCTGATTTATTGCAAATTAAATTCTTAATCCCCAATGAATCATCAGGAGCCCTGAGGAGTCATCAGCTTTGAGGAGTGTGAGGATAATCTGGGAAAGCTTCATGGAGGGAGAGGCCTGAGGGGTGGTTGATCTCAGGCTTGTCAGCAGGGAAAGGGGAGGTAGAGTGGGGTGGGAATGCCTCTGGGAGCCCTGAGGCTTCAAAGGGTGATATAATTTGTGAAGGGGCCAAAATATCATGGAGGTCCCATCAGAATAGATGGAAGAAGTTAGTGCTGGAAATACAGTATGGGTGAGGCTTCCCCTCCCCCTTCCCCCTCCCCTACTCCTCTGTCGCCCAGGCTGGAGTGCAGTGGTGTGATCTCGGCTCACTACCACCTCCACCTCCTGGGTTCGATTGATTCTCCTGCCTCAGCCTCCCAAGTAGCTGGGATTACAGGCACATGCCACCACACCTGGCTAATTTTTTGTATTTTTAGTAGAGATGGGGTTTCACCATGTTAGCCAGGATGGTCTTGATCTCCTGACCTCATGGTCCGCCCACCTCAGCCTCCCAAAGTGCTGGGATTACAGTGTGAGCGACCGCGTCTGGCAGAGGCTACTTCTTCTGATCCCTTTTATGATTCCAGGAACTCCAGGTGGTGAATGAATCCAGATATCCTCCAGCCTTGCCGCACACCCTGGATCCCTCCTGTCTTCTGGCCTTTTCCAGTCAGTTTCACCTCCCTCGAATTCTGAAAGAGTAACTCACAGAGAAAGGGACAAGCTCTGCAGCGGGATAATTTAGGAATCAGAGAGACGGACGGGTTGAGGAGGATTTATTATTATATTGCACTGACCCAGTTGGATTAACATCCAAAGGACTGAGCCCCGAACAAAGAGTCAGGTTACCTTTTAAGCATTTCATGGGGTTGGGGGAGATCTGTGCAGTGGGAAGCATATTACAGAAGCGAGAAACAAAGACAGTTGTCCAACTGAGACATGCATTACATTATTTCTTATTTTTCAAGGAAAAACATGTTGGTTTATCTGCCTAGTGACCTTGCAGCTGCAGAGCTAGAGAAACAGGGTCTTCACAATGCCTGGGAAAGGGAGAGATAAAGCTCACTAGCCACAGACAGAAAAACAGGCAGTTAATTTTTAAAGGACTCCACCTCTTTCTCTTCCTCAGGGGGAACTGGGTTTTCTTAACATACAACTGAGTTTTTGCTTACACATTCGTTAATTTCTTTTAATTCCTGTTCCAGGTCCACAACAGATACAGGTACAATTAGAGGGAAAAGGACTCAGAGAAGTTATCCCAGCCTTTTCCTTCTTAGGTAGGAAGAGACCAAGGATGTCACTGCTGTCCTTGAGTTTTCTGGGGATCCTGGGGTAGTGGCCCTGTCCACAAAGGACAGAGGAAGAAGCCCTCCCTGAAACTCCCATCAGTCAACTGGTCAGTTAATCCTCTCCCTGTCTTGGTAACTCTCTGTGCCAGGGCTCCAGGGTGGGAGAGAGCAGTGAGGAAACATGGAAACACTAGAATCAGGACACCCACTCAGGGTGACATTGAGGCCTTTTCTCACCTGATTAAAACTTCTTTCAGCCTAATTTCCCAACCCTTTTCCTTCCATCCACTGCTTTCATTCAAGGCACTTCCAACTGTTCCTGAACATTCCAAGATGTTCCCATCTCCTAGCCTCTATTTATCCTACTCCCTGTGTCTGGAATGCTCTTCCCACCCTTCTCTCTTGTCAAAATGCTATCTGTTCTTTTTTTTTTTTTAATTATTATTATACTTTAAGTTCTAGGGTACATGTACATAACGTGCAGGTTTGTTACATATGTATACTTGTGCCATGTTGGTGTGCTGCACCCATCAACTCATCAGCACCCATCAACTCGTCATTTACATCAGGTATAACTCCCAATGCAATCCCTCTCCCCTCCCCCCTCCCTTTGATAGGCCCCGGTGTGATGTTCCCCTTCCCAAGTTCAAGTGATCTCATTGTTCAGTTCCTTAAGGCCTCGCTTAGAAGACATGTCCTGTGTGGATTCACCACGCGTCCCAGGCTTGAGTTAATTATTTCCTTTCCTTTCTCTTGTCAAAATGCTATCTGTTCTTAAGGCCTTCCATAAAAGACATCTCTTGTGTGGATTCTCCACGCCTCCCAGGCTGGAGATAATTATTTCCTTTTGACACTCATGCAGTCTTCAGTGCAGCACTGAGTTCTGCAACGGGCTTGTGTGTGTGTATGTGTGTGTGTGCATGTGTGTTGACCTGTGTTGTAGACACTGTGCTCCTTGAAGGCAAGAATTTTTGTGTACAATTCTGGCATGTAGTAGGTGTTGAACAAATATGTCTTGAAATGAAAATAATTTTTGCTCAACGATGTCCTGAGGAGTTATAGAAATATGCAGGAAGTAGAGGGGATTGGAGCTGTAGAGGAATTTCAGAAGGGCTGGTTGGTGTTGCGGGAGTAGAAGAGCCCATTGTTGGTAATGCAGAGAGGGAGGGACATCTTGTATATGTGAAATTATTGAAAGATAAATGATACAATTCTTGTTCTTGAAGTTATTTGTACACTTTTAGGCTGGTAATTGAGATAAGGCCTGTGTGCGTGTGTGTGTGTGTGCGCACGCATGTGCATATGTGTGTCTGCAAATGAGAGAGAGAGAGCGAGCGAGAGAGAGAGATAAACAGAGACAGAGAGAGAGAGAGAGAAGACTATCAGGAAAGGATAGAGCAAGACCATGAATTGAAGTATGTAGCCTTTCTTCAAGCCAATACTGGCTATAACTAGTGTGGTAGGCAGAAAAATGCTCCCTTCACTCCAAGGTGTCCACATCCTAATCCCAAGAACCTGTGATTGTGTTATGTTACATAGCAAGGGGGAATTAAAGTTGCACGTGGGATTCAGTTTGCTAATCTAACTGACATTGAGATAGGGGATTATCCAGGATTAAGTGGGTAATCACAAAGGTCCTTCTGAGTAAGAGAGGGAGGCAGAGGGTCAGAGTCAGAGAAGATGGGAAGCATAGTCTAGAGTGATGTGATTGCCAGCTTTGAAGAAGGAAGCGGGGCCATGAACTAAGGAAAAGGCAAGGAAATGGATTCTCCTCTAAAGCCTGGAGAAGGAATACAGCCTTGCTGATGCGTTGATTTTAGCTCTGTGAAACCTGTTTCAGACATCTGATCTTTAGAATGGTGAGGTCTGTGTTGTTTTATTAACCTGCTAAATTTGTGGTAATTTGGTAAGCAGCAATAGGAAATGTACACGGAGGCAGATCTTTTTGGCAGGCTACTTTATCTAGCAGCATCTCCCTCAGGGAGATTCTCCTTCCAGGGCAAAGCCATAAGCAATTCTAAGTTTTGAGCTAATATGGGAGGGCAATTCTGTGACAGCCCCTCATGTGCCTGACTGGCTCATGGTGACGATGGTGGGAAAGGGGAGCATATTAATGGGAATAGAGTGCACCATCTACGTAAATGCTCAGGACTCGATGAGGACTCATGCATGAGGACAGAGTACTACCATGTATCTAATTCCCTTTCCCTGGGTGCATTTCTTTGTGTGACTTGGAGTCACTGGTTGATCCAGGAAGAGATCTTGCTTTTTGGACCTCAAAGTCCTCATTTGTAAATAAAGGGGCCGAATCAGATTTCTCTCAGGCCACTGGCAGCTCAGACCCTAGTTTTGCCCTTCACTCAATCAGTGTCGCCTTTACCCCACCCACCCCTTTATTATCTTGTCTGTGACATACTAACGCCAGGGGACCCAGAGACTTCTTTCTGGGGTGTGTGCCCTGCACAGACACCTTTCCTCAAACCCCTGGCTCCTCATTGGCCTGGGAGAAAATCCTTGTACTGAATAATTGTCACAAACTATGTGTTTTTACCATATCCCCCAGGTCCCAAAAGATGGTACCTCTGATGCAGAGGCTGCTTGCTGCTGGGGTGGAAGAGAGGAAGTACTGTATTGGGAGACCTCTCCAGCGTTGATTTTTGCTGTAATAGTTGATCTTAGCTTATATAGAACAGCAGAGGGTGCTGTTGGACTACTAAATTTTGAAATGTTCACTGAATGCCTGTGCGAATTTCATTTTTAATGATTCTGTGATAGGTGTTTAAAACTGATTACAATTAATCTAGTTTGTGAAATAGTTCAAATAAGCACACAAGAATATAATAATATATTGAACACCCATGTGATGAACCTCCTACTAGATCAAATTTTAATTGTGTATTTAACATTTTTAAAAAAGAAACAACACAGTATTAATTTACCCTAGAATCCTCTCTCTTTCCACTCAGAACTACCCACTTTCATTAGTGTTTAATCTTGCCTTTCACGCTTTTAGTTTTTATTACATAACCATGTACCCATTAGTATTATACAGTATTGCTTTGCAGATTTAAAATTTTATATAAACAGTCTCACACTTTCATTTTCTTCTGAAACTTGTTCCCCCCGCCCCCCTCACTCTACAGGATACTTCTGAGCTTTATTTTTGGTGCTAAGTGTATCTCTCGTTCATTTATTTAAACTTCTGTGCAATAGTCTGTTGTGTGAACATAGCTGACTTATCTATTCCTCAGTTGACAAATCTTTGGTTTTCTGTTTCTTTCTCTTATTAAAAATACAGGCTGGACGCAGTGGCTCACGTTTGTAATCCCAGCACTTTGGGAGGGGATCACTTGAGGCCTGGAGTCCTAGTCCAGCCTGGATAACATAGTGAGACCCCCATCTTTACTAAAACTAATAATAGAAAAAATTAGGCTACAGTGAGCTGTGTTTGTGCCACTGCATTCCAGCCTGGGCAACAGAGAGAGACTCTGTCTCAAAAAAAAAAAAAAAAACACACACACACACAAAAACAAAACAAAACAAAACAAAACCAGCACGAATGTTTTTGTTCTTATCTGTTGTGTACGTAAGATAGAGTTGTGGGACTGTGTGATATGAGCATCTTCAACTTCAATACACATTCCAAGTTGTTCTCCGAATGATCGAGCCAAATGCTCAGCAGCGGTGGTGTACAAAATGTATTTGATTTTTCCCATTGCTCCAACACTTGCTATAATCAGACTTAAAATTTTTGCAAATATAATACATATGAAAATGGTTTCTCCCTGTTTTAACTTGCATTTCTCTAATTTTCAGTGAGATTGAGCTTCTTTTCGTAGGTCTATTGTCATTAGCATTTATTCTTTGAATTTCATTTTACTCTTTTTTGCTCGTTTTTCTATTCTCACTTGACTTTGCTTTAATTTATTAGGTTATTAAAGTTTTCTGTAATATTCTGACTACTATTCATTTGGTATATGAGTTGAAAGTATCTTCTATGTCTGTTTCTTGTCTCTTAGATTTGTTTATGGTGACAGTTTTAGTTAGTTTTAAGTTTTAACACAGTCATATTCATCAGAATGTATCTGTCTAATTTGGGCTTATTGAGCCTTGTTTAGGACTTCTCTACCCCTATATGTCATAGAAATATTATTCTCTATATTTCTAAAGGTTTAAAAATTTTATTTTTCACATTTAAGGCTTTAATCTACCTGGATTAAAGTAGGCATATAGTTTTATTTTATTTTATTTTTTAAAATTTTACTTTAAGTTCTGGGATACATAGGCATACATGTGCCATGGTGGTTTGCTGCATCTATCAACCCTTCATCTAGGTTTTAAGCCCCGCATGTGTTAAGTATTTGTCCTAATGCTCTCCCTCGCC
This sequence comes from Rhinopithecus roxellana, assembly GCF_007565055.1. Classification (NCBI taxonomy): domain Eukaryota; kingdom Metazoa; phylum Chordata; class Mammalia; order Primates; family Cercopithecidae; genus Rhinopithecus; species Rhinopithecus roxellana. Next base: position 56,380,605 of record NC_044558.1, on the reverse strand, counting down.
TTGACCCCCACCCCCAACAGGCCCTGGTGTGTGATGTTCCCCTGCCTGTGTCCATGTGTTCTCATTGTTCACCTCCCACTTAGGAGTGAGAACGTGAGTAGTTTATTTATATGTGGATAATCAGTTGCTCTGAAGTCACTTATGAAAGAGTTCCTCTCTCCTCAGTAATCTGCAATGTCATCTTTGGCATATCTCAAGTTTCCTTATATGCAAAAATGCAAAAATATGTTTCTGGGATCTCTATTCTGTTCTATTAGACCAGAGTTTTTCAACCTTGGTAATACTGACATTTTGGACTGGATAATTCTTTGTTGTGGGAAACTGTCCTCAGTATTGCAGAATATTTAGCAGCATCCCTGGCTTCTCTTCACCTGATGCCAGCAGCATCTCAGTTGTGACAATCAAAAATGTCTCCAGACATTTCCCTTAGCTGAAAAATGCATTAGGCTAATTATCAATCCCTACACCAGTACTAGAGTATATCTTTTCCCACCCATTTATTTTTCAGAAATACGTTCAGTCCCATAGAAGGAAGGAAAGGACAACATGGAAGCAAAGAGAAAACATTATAAATAAAAGGCAAACTTAGATGGAAGAAATAAATCCAAATACGGTAGTCGCAAACATGCAAAAATTAAACTGAACAGTTAAAAAGCTAGGGAATCTCATATTGGTTATAAATCCAAAATTTTTTCATATCATTAAAAATAAACACAACTAAAATCACAGTGACACAGAATGCTGAAAGTAAAGAGATGGAATTCATATCCCAGGGAAATCCATAGCTATGTTAATATCAGGCAAATGGGATATTAGATACAAGGGACTATTACGATAATGTGGGGTGCACCTTATGAAGACAAAATGCCTTCCCCAAAAGATGCTAAATCTGTTTGCGCCAAATCATGTTTCATCCACTGGATCTGTCCTTCATGCCTTTATCTTCGTATTTCTTTGTATCTTTTATACTGCAATTCAAAGAACTTCTCACCTTGCTTTATCGGTTCACTAGTTTTGATTTTAATTTTATCCATTTTGCCATTCAGACCATCTTTTTTTTCCTTTCTTTTCTTTCTTTTGTTTTTTTTTTTTTTTTTGTTTTTTACTTTTATTTTAGGTTTAAGGGTACAGGTGCAGGTTTGATATATAGGTAAACTGTGTGTCATAGGGGTTTGGTGTACAGATCATTTCATTACCCAGGTAATAAGCATAGTACCTGATAGGTATTTCTGATCCTCTTCTTCCTCCAACCCTTTACTCTTAAGTAGGCCCCAGTGTCTGATGTTCCTCTCCTAAGAGCCACATGGTTTCATTGTTTAACTCCCACTTATAAGTGAAAACATGTGGTATTTGATTTTCTGTTCCTGTGTTAGTTTGCTTAGGATAATGGCCTCCAGCTGTATCCATTTTGCTGCAAATGATAAGATCTTCTTCTTTTCTATGACTGTGTAGTATTCCATGATGTGTATGTACCACGTTTTCTTTATCCAGTCTACTACTGATGGGCGTTTAGGTTGATTCCATGTCTTTTTTATTGTGAATGGTGTTACTTTGAATGTATGCATGCATGTGTCTTTATGGTAGAACAATTCATTATTGGGTCTATACCCAATAATGGGATTGCTGGGTCAAGTGGTAATTCTGTTTTACGTTTTTGTGCAATTGCCACACTGCTTTCCACAATGGCTGAATTAATTTACACTCCCACCAGGAACGCAGAAGTGTTCCCTTTCCTCCACAACCTTGCCAGCATCTGTTATTTTTTGACTTTAATTTAATAGCCATTCTGACTGGTGTCTTTTTCAATGAGCCTAATAAACTCTTGAATATTGCTGAGGGTAGTTACTCTGTTGATTCTGTGTTCTCAGTGGTTAGTTTTCTTTTTTAATGCTTAGTATCTCTCCTAATGTTGGTGTCTCTCAAATGTTTGGTTAGTTTTCTGTTGTTGCATATCTGAATTTGAAAATCTGAGCTTGCTTATTCTGTTACTGTCATCTACCTCTAGTGATGGTGGATAATTTCTCGCTGTGGGAGCTCCTCATCCTTCCTGTGAAAGGCAATGCCTTTAAGCCCATTGTCCACACACATTGCTGCCCAGTGCACTGGAGAAATAGAAGGGAGATCAACTGTTTAAATGACCTGAATGTAGTATCTCACTGATCATGCTAATGAATACTCTTGAAGCTCACATTCCATATATCCATTGACTTTGGACTTGGTCTCCTCAAACCGCTCCTTCCTCATTGCTTCTCCTTACCCTGCTTCAGTCATAGTTTTGTCTCATTTTGTTTCTCGATTTTCCTGATCCTCTCTGCTTTCTATTTTTTAAGATTCCTTAAAAATACAGGCAATGCTTATTCTTGGTCCCCAAATTATTATGAATATATTCTGGTTTCTTTTGTCCCTTATGTTATTTCTCAGAGGTTAGGGTGGGAAGGAGAGTGGATGCTTGTGCTCAATTTGCCATCTTTATTTACTCATTTATTGCCTTACATTTACATATACTCTGTAATTACAATCCTGAGTTTTTATTTAGTAGAGTATAAATTTCCAAGTGTATTATTTGAATTATATCTCACATAATGAGAAAATATTTACGTCACCTGTGTAATTAAAAGAGAAGAAACTAATGGCAGTGAGAACATTATCTGTCAAAACTTATGGCTGAAGTGGTGTCTGACCAGAGAAGGCTTTGAAATGCATTAGCTATTAAATAAAAAACAAAAACAGAAAAGATCTAGTTTAGAGACAGAATAACAAAATAAACTTAAGGAATGTAGAATAGAAGAAGAAAAATGATAGATTAATAGACTAGAATACAGGTAAAGAGGAGAAATAATAAATAAATTCAAATATTTTAAAAAGACCAATAAAATTAATCAATAGAAATGACAAAAGACCAAACACCTGTTAATGAAAATTAGATACAAATATAACCATAGATACAGAACTTGAAATAAGATTAGTCTTGGCTAATATATCTTAAAATCTCAAAATAATAAATACTACTTTCTATGAAAATATGAATACTTAGCATTTGCTCTGAAGACTTAAGAATACAAATAGACAAATAATTATAGAAAATGTTTCAAAATTTGTCATCATCATTCCCAAACTTCTGCATCCAAAGCATCAGATCTGCATGGTTTTACTGTCCGGTTCAATTGACCCTCTAAGAAAGAGAGTATACTTCTGGTATTTAAATGATTTTAGAACACTGAAAAGATGAAAAGTTCCAGATTCATTTTTGTCATGCTAATGTAACTATTGTACTGAAATTTTAAAATATTTGAATTTATTTATTATTTGTCTTTCTCTGTCTGGCTTATTTCACTTAAGCATAATGTCCTCCAGGTTCGTTCAAAGATGCTTTTTAAAAGAACTATAGCAAGGGGTTAAGATTATATTTTTAATATTAAATTTAACACATCACAAAGCAAATGGAGAAATGTCATATGATCATTGTGATAGATCTATAACTGATATTTGTAAAATAAAATAAAAATTTAAATTAAAAAATACATTTCTGTGAAAAACTTTTTGTATGCTTGAAACAGAATCAAACTGTCATACTCAATAACATAAATTAAAATGTGTTAACTTTTTCTTTTTGAAATAGGGTCTTGCTTTGTCACCCAGACTGGAATGCAGTGGCACGATCTTGGCTCACTGCAGCCTCTACCACTCAGGTTCAAGTGATCCACCTGCCCCAGCCTCCTGAGTGGCTGAAACTATGGGCACCTATTTTTAAATGAAAAAGTGTTCATAAATTGTACGAATTAACATACATTTTTCTTCAAGTTGTGTAATACCCAAACTAATAGTAGCTTAAGCAAAATGATGTATATTATTTCTATAAACATTGCAGAGATAGGACAGTTCCAGTTCCAGGTTTAATTTAGTTGCTCATTGGTGTTGTCAGGGATCCAGTTTCCTTTTGGCTCTGTGGTTCTGCATCCTCAGCATATAGGCAACATTGTTCCTCATGGTGGTAAGAAGGCTGCAGTACTTCCTACATGTCCCACGAAGACATGACAATGGTGAAGAATATGAGCATCTTCCCCTAATCATTTATTTTCATTAAGGGGTGGGGGATATCTTTTCCAAAAGCCCCATCCAAGCCTTTTTTTTCAGCTTCCATTGGCCACCTACCCCTAACTGAAAGGGAGGTAAGAGGCTGGGTGCGGCGGCTCACGCCTATAATCCCAGCACTTTGGGAGGATCACCTGAGGTCGGGAGTTTGAGACCAGCCTGACCAACATGGAGAAACCCTGTCTCTACTAAAAATGCAAAATTAGCCAGGCATGGTGGCGCGTGCCTGTAATTCCAGCTACTCGGGAGACTGAGGCAGGAGAATCGCTTGAACCCGGGAGAGGAAGGTTGCAGTGAGCTGAGATTGAACCATTGCGCTCCAGCCTGGGCAAGAAGAGTGAAACTCCATCAAGAAAAAAAAAAAAAAAAAAAAAAAAAAAGAAAAGAAAGGGAGGTAAGAATAAGAAAGTGGCCATCTGCCTTTGGATCCTTGACAAGGCAAGTGAGCTACTGGGAAGAAGAGGGGCAGGGTGGGTGAAGAAGACATGGGTTAGCAGTTGGATTCCCACTGAGCATCCACCACATAAATCAGTGAAAAGAAGTTGATGAATCTAACAGAAAGTTGTGCTAAGGATGTGACAAAAGAATTCATAAAAGAATCCAAATGGCCAAATAACTGAAAAAGTTCAGCTTTGCTAGTGAGTAAAGAAATGCAAATTAAAAAAATAGAATATTACCATTGCCTACTATTACCTTTGCCTAAATATTACCTTGTCTATTACCTTTGCCTATTGGTGAAGATGGAAAAAAGTAAAATTTGGTGGGATTCTGAGAAATTGGGAACACACATACCATGTTAAATGATTGTCAATGTGTTGGTGTATCTTAAAATTGTTAAAAAGACATATATATGTATGTATAGTATATTGTGTTAGTCAATATTCTCTAGAGGTACAGAACTAATAGGCTAGATGTGTATATAGAAAGGGGAGTTTATTAAGGAGTATTGACTTGCACAGTCACGAGGTGAGGTCCCACAATAAGCCGTCTGCAAGCCGAGGAGCAAGGAAGTCAGTCTGGGTCCTGAAGCTGAAGAACTTGGAGTCCGACGTTTGGGAGCAGAAAGCATCCAACATGGGAGAAAGATGTAGGCCAGAGGACTAAACCAGTCTCATCTTCTCACGTTCTTCTGCCTGTTTCATTCTGGTCGTGCTGGCAGTTGATTAGATTGTGCCCAGTCAGATTGAGGGTGGGTCTGCCTTTCCCAGTCCGCTGACTCAAATGTTAATCTCCTTTGGCAACACCCTCACAGACACACCCAGGAACAATACTTTGCCATCCTTCAATCCAATAAAGTTGACACTCTAACATATATATGTGTGTGTGTGTGTGTGTGTGTGTGTGTGTGTGTGTGTGTAGTTAGCAGGATACAATTTTGTTGCTTCTATCCTTTGTGGATTTTTCCATAATGGGCACACACCACCATTTACTTACCCATTTCTTTAGTGATGGTTTGGTTTGGTTCCAACTTTTTGGATTGGGATTAATCAGTTGTAGGATGTATGCATATTTAATATCATCTCAGATTGCCAGACTTCTTCTAAAATAGTAGAACCAGTTTATGCCCCCCAGCAACAGCTGATGAGAATTCTCTTTCTCCATATATCCTCACCAATACAGAATATACAAACGTTTGGTTTTATCTACTTTTCTATTTTTTTTGAGAAATTAATGGTGGTAAGATGGTATCGCATTGCATTTCTGTTACTAAAAAGTTTAGAGTATCTATCCGTACTTATTAGTCATTTGTGTTTCCCTTTCTGTGAATTACATGTCCTTTGCCCATATCGTTTATGGAATTTTGTATTCTTTATTACATCTTGTTTTGTCGATACAATAAAAATCAGCTAAGACTTATTGAATATTTTCTATGTGCTGGAGAAACACTCTTCTAGTAATTTCCTACTCTCAATAACCTTATGAGGCAGGTACTGTTATTACTATCTTCATATTACTGGTGAAGAAAGTGTGACCAGAAAGATAAAACAAAGTGTTCTAAATTAAATTAAATGGCTAGTAAGTTGTGGAACCGGGGTTACACAAGTGCTCTTTTATATATTACATATTAATCCCTCATTTTTTATATACTGCAGATGTATTTTTGAGTCAGTTGTTTGACTTATCATTCTGTGAACGCAAACCCTTAATTTCTATAAACCAAACTCATTTTTTTGCCTTCACTTTTGTACTCATTGGGTCGTTTATAAGATATTCTTTCCGACTTCTAGTAAAAAAGATATTCTCACCTATGATTCTCTTTTATTGGCTTTATTTTTTGTTTAGTTCGTCCAAAAATCTTAATTGACAAATAATAATTGTGTAGATTTATTGCGTACAGTGTGATGTTTTGATGTATGTATGCAATGTGGAATGGTTAAATCAAGCTAGTTAGCATCCACCATATCACTTACTTATCATTTTTTTGTGGCAAAACGTTTGAAATCTACTTTCTCAGAAATTTTGAAATATACAATACATTATTGTTAACTATAGTCACCATAGTTGTACAACAGATATCAAAAACATTCATCCTGTCTGACTGAAATTTTGTACACGTAGATCAACATCTCCCCTTTCCCCATCCTCTCCTCCCTCCCCCTGTAACCACCATTCTACTCTGTACTTCCATGAGTTTGACCTTTTCAATCCCACATACAAATGATTCTATCGGCTTTGTAGTTTTGGCTTTCACATTTGGAACTTAATTTTTCTGGAGTCCACTTGCCTCATGTATATACAGAGTAATTTACCAGTTTTCTTCACATAGTGAGACAGTTTTCTTTATACTCATTACAAATCTATGTTTTCTCCTTTTATTTGTAGAATATTAAACTTGGATCTCTTTCTTAACTTTTCAGTGTCTTGCATAGGTTTATTATTTTCTATGCTGATACCATGCTGTTTAGTTTATGTGACTCTGTGGCGTGTCTTAATCTCTGAAAACCTGAACGTCCACTTGTACATTTTCTTTTCCAAAATGTTGTTAGCTATCTATAAACCTTTATTCTTCCATGTAAATTTTAGAGTAACTGTATCAAGTTCCTAAATTTTCCAGCTAGATATTCTATCAAGAAAATATCATATTTATAGATTAATTTAGAGAAAACTGCTATCTTTACAATGTTGAATCATTATATCATAACCATGGTACACTTCCATTTTAAACTTTCTTTTATACCTTTTAATATCTTTTTTTGAACCAAAATGGTCTTGTCTTCCTTTAATAGGTCAATTCTTCAATATTTTATAAATTTTGTTGCTCTTGTGAATGATGTCATTTTTTTCCTGGATGGTTATTGACATTATAGAGAAACACATTTGAGCCTTGTAAATTTTTTATTTGTGAACTTTCTAAATTCCTTTGTGATTTCTTACAGTTTGTTTTTTATGTTATTTTCTTGTGTAGGTGATAGTATTATCTGCAAAATATATTTCTTTAGTTTGCTTGTTATTTGCATTTAATTTCTTCTTTATTACTTGCCATCCCTCTTAGTATATTATCTGCATGAGACCAAAGACTTTGTTCTGCTGCATCCCCAGTGCCTAGGATAGTGTCTGTTAATATAGTATGTACTTAGTATATTTTGTGGAATGAAGAAGTAATGGCTGTTGTTATGTATATTCCGTTCTGTTCATTACACATTACTGTTTTAAAAAACTTACACTACAGTGTTGCCCAGGAATTGTAGAACTATGTTAAATCATAAAGGTGATTCTGGGAATCATTTTCTTGCTCCCAATCTTATGTAAAATGCATTTAACAGTTCTCCATTATTGTGATGATTTTGGTTGATTTTTTGCTGTATAGCTTTTTCAATCCCATTTTTACTCTCTGAGATTTGATTTGTTTATTTTTTAAATCTAAGGAGTCAAACTTTAACAACCCAGGGTCAGCTCCTTCTCTGACAACCTAAGGACACTGCCACCTTCTAATATCACCTCATCCTAAGAGTCTAAAGGTGAATCCCTAATTGCCAAGTGAAAGTGTCAGACAATGAGGGTAATTGGCAGTGGTTCTTTGGTATTTTATGTTTTCTACCCTGAGGATTAATTTTTTCCACTCTGCATAAATGAACCTGAGAGGACAGAGACACCCAAGGTGTTTGATGTAAGCAACTGAAAGGATGGACATAAGCAACTGTGATGAGAAAAGCTGTGGGTTTGCAGAAGATAAAAAAATTAGTTTTGGATAATTAATTAGAAATGTCTATTAGAAGTTTAATATTTAATAGTTTAATTAAAAATCTTTATTAGGTGTCAAGTAGGCAGCTCAATATGCATAATGGAACGTGGCTTTTTGCTTAACCTGTGTCCAGGGCAAATAATTCTTTTAATGAGTTTTTCGCTAAAGAAGGAAGAAATGGTATAGATATATTTTTTTCTTCCTTTAGTCCTAATTTATTATTATTCTTTCTTTAAAAAAATTTTTTTTATTATACTTTGAGTTCTGGGATACCTGTGCAGAACATGCAGGTTTGTTACATAGGTATACTTGTGTCATGGTGGTTTGCTGCACCCATCAACCCGTCATCTACCTTAGGTATTTCTCCTAATGCTCTCCCTTCCCTAGCCCCCCACCCACCAACAGGCCCTGGTGTGTGATGTTTCCCTCTGTGTGTCCATGTGTTCTCATTGTTCGACTCCCACTTATGAGTGAGAACATGCAGTGTTTGGTTTTCTGTTCCTGTGCTAGTTTGCTGAGAATGATGGTTTTCAGTTTCAACCATATCCCTGCAAAGGACAGGAACTCATTCTTTTTCATGGCTGCATAGTTTTTCATGGTGTATATGTGCCACATTTTCTTAACCCAGTCTATCATTGATGGGCATTTGGGTTGGTTGCAAGTCTTTGCTATTGTGAATAGTGCTGCAATAAACATATGTGCATGTGTCTTTACAGTAGAATGATTTATAATCCTTTGGGTATATTCCCAGTATGGGGTAGCCTGGTCAAATGGTATTTCTGGTTCTAGATCCTTGAGGAATGGCCACACTGTCTTCCACAATGGTTGAGCTAGTTTACACTCCCACCAACACTGTAAAAGCGTTCCTATTTCTCCATATCCTCACCAACATCTGTTGTTTCCTGACTTTTTAATGAATGCCATTCTAACTGGCATGAGATGCTATCACATTGTGGTTTTGATTTCCATTTCTCTAATGATCAGTGATGATGAGCTTTTTTCATATGTTTGTTGACTGCATAAATATCTTAGTGAGAAGTGCCTGTTCATATCCTTCACCCACTTTTTGATGGGATTGTTTGTTTTTTTTCTTGTAAATCTGTTTAAATTCTTTGTAGATTCTGGATATTATTGGATATGTCTCTATCCTTTGTCAGATGGATAGATTGCAAAAATTTTCTCCCATTCTATAGGTTGCCTGTTCACTGTGATGATAGTTTCTTTTGCTGTGCAGAAGCTCTTTAGTTTAATTAGATCCATTTGTCAATTTTGGCTTTTGTTGTCATTGCTTTTGGTGGTTTAGTCATGAAGTCTTTGCCCATGCCTATGCTCTGAATGGTATTGGCAAGGTTTTCTTCTAGGGTTTTTATAGTTTTAGGTCTTACGCTTAAGTCTTTAATCTATCTTCAGTTAATTTTTGTCTAAGGTGTAAGGAAGGGGTCCAGTTTCTGTGTTCTGCATATGGCTAGCCAGTTTTCCCAACACCATTTATTCTGTGTTCTGCATATGGCTAGCCAGTTTTCCCAACACCATTTATTAAATAGGGAATTCTTTCTCCATTGCTCGTTTTTGTCAGGTTTGTCAAAGATCAGATGGTTGTAGATGTGTGGTGTTATTTCTGAGGCTCTGTTCTTTTCCACTGGTCTATATATCTGTTTTGGTACCAGTACCATGCTGTTTGGGTTACTGTAGCCTTGTAGTATAGTTTGAAGTCAGGTAGCATGATGGCTCCAGTTTTATTCTTTTTGCTTAGGATTGTCTTGGCTATGTAGGCTCTTTTTTGGTTCCATATGAAATTTAAAGTAGTTTTTTCTAATTCTGTGAAGAAAGTCAATGGTAGCTTGATGGGCATAGCATTGAATCTATAAATTACTTTGGGCAGGATGGCCATTTTCACGATATAGATTTTTCCTGTCCATGAGCATGGAATGTTTTTCCATTTGTTTGTGTCCTCTCTTATTTTCTTGAGCAATGGTTTGTAGTTCTGCTTGAAGGTGACCTCCACATCCCTTGTCAGTTGTATTCCTAGGTATTTTATTCTCTTTGTAGCAATTGTGAATGGGAGTTTACTCATGATTTGGCTCTCTGTTTGTCTATCATTGGTATATAGGTATGCTTGTGATTTTTCCACATTGATTTTGTATCTAGGAACTTTGCTGAAGTTGCTTATTAGCTTAAGGAGATTTTGAGCTGAGACAATGGGGTTTTCTAAACATACAATCATGTCATCTGCAAACAATTTGTCTTCCCCTCTTCCTATTTGAGTACTCTTTATTTCTTTCTCCTGCCTGATTGCCCTGGCCAGAACTTCCAATATTATGTTGAATAAGAATGGTGAGAGAGGACATCCTTGTCTTGTGCCAGTTTTCAAAGGGAATACTTCCAGCTTTTGCCCATTCCGTATATTGGCTGTGGGTTTGTCATAAATAGCTCCTATTATATTGAGATACGTTCAATCAAGTTTATTTGAAGTTTTTAGCATGAAGGGATGTTGAATTTTATTGAAGGCCTTTTCTGCATCTATTGAGATAATCATGTGGCTTTTGGTTCTGTTTATGTGATGGGTTAAGTTTATGCATTTGTATATGTTGAACCAGCCTTGCATCCCAGGGATGAAGCTGACTCGATCATGGTGGATATGCTTTTTGATGTGCTGCTGGATTTGGTTTGCCTGTATTTTATTGAGGATTTTTGCATTGATGTTCATCAGGGGTATTGGCCTGAAATTTTCTTTTATTGTTGTGTCTCTGCCAGGATTTGGTATCAGGGTGATGCTGGCCTCATAAAATGAGTTAGGAAGGAATTCCTCTTTTTCTATAGTTTAGAATAGTTTCAGAAAGAATGGTACAAGCTCCTCTTTATACCTGTGATAGAACTTGGCTGTGAATCTGTCTGATCCTGGGCTTTTTTTTTGGTTGGTAGGCTGTCAATTACTCCCTCAATTTCAGAACTTGTTATTGGTCTATTCAGGGCTTTGGCTTCTTCCTGGTTTAGTCTTGGGAGGGTGTATGTGTCCAGAAATTTATCCATTTCTTTTAGATTTTCTAGTTTATTTGTGTAGAGGTGTTTATAGTATTCTCTAACAGTAGTTTGTATTTCAGTGGGATCAGTAGTTATATCCCCTTTATTATTTTTTATTGTGTCTATTTGATTCTTCTCTCTTTTCTTCTTTGTTAGTCTAGCTAGTGGTCTATCTATTTTGCTGATCTTTTAAAAAAACCAGCTCCTGGATTCATTGATTTTTTGAAAGGTTGTTCATGTCTCTATCTCCCTCAGTTCTGCTCTGGTCTTAGTTATTTCTCATTTTCTGCTAGCTTTTGAATTTGTTTGCTCTTGCTTCTCTAGTTCTTTTAATTGTGATGGTAGGGTGTCAATTTTAGATCTTCCCTGCTTTCTCCTGTGGGAATTTAGTGCTATAAATTTCCCTCTAAACACTGCTTTAGCTGTGTCTCAGAGATTCTGGTATGTTGTGTCTTTGTTCTCATTGGTTTCAAAGAACTTATTGATTTCTGCCTCAGTTTCGTTATTTACCCAGTAGTCATTCAAAAGCAGGTTGTTCAGTTTCCACATAGTTGTGCATTTTGAGTGAGTTTCTTAATCCTGAATTCTAATTTGATTGCACTGTGGTCTGAGAGATTGTTATGATTTTCCGTATTTGCTGAGGAGTGTTTTACTTCCAATTATGTGGTCAATTTTAGAATAAGTGCAATGTGGTGCTGAGAAGAATGTATATTCTGTTGATTTGGGGTGGAGAGTTCTGTAGATGTCTATTAGATCTGGTTGGTCCAGAGCTGAGTTCAAGTCCTGAATATCCTTGTTAATTTTCTGTCTTGTTGATCTCTCTAATATTGACAGTGGGGTGTTAAAGTCTCTCATTATTATTGTGTGGGAGTCTAAGTCTGTTTGTAAATATTTCTCCATCCCTTTATTTTGAGCCTATGTGTGTCTTTGCACGTGAGATGTGTCTCCTGAATACAGCACACAGATGGATGTTGACTCTTTATCCAATATGCTAGTCTGTTTCTTTTAATTGGGGCATTTAGCCCATTTACATTTAAGGTTAATATTGTTATGTGTGAATTTGACCCTGTCATTATGTTGTTAGCTGGTTATTTTGCCCGTTAGTTGATGCATTTTCTTCATAGTGTCGATGGTCTTTACAATTTGGTATGTTTTTGCAGTTGCTGGTACCAATTTTTCTTTTCCATGTTTAGTGCTTCCTTCAGGAGCTATTACAAGGCAGGCCTGGTGGTGACAAAATCTCTCAGCATTTGCTTGTCTGTAAAAGATTTTATTTCTCCTTCACTTATGAAGCTTAGTTTGGCTTGATATGAAATTCTAGGTTGCAAATTATTTTCTTTAAGAATGTTGAATACTGGCCCCCACTCTCTTCTGGCTTATACGGCTTCTGCAGAGAGATCCGCTGTTTGTCTGATGGGCTTCCCTTTGTGAGTAACTCGATCTTTCTCTCTGACTGCCCTTAATATTTTTTCCTTCATTTCAACCCTAGTGAATCTGATGATTATGGGTCTTGGGGTTGCTCTTCTCGAGGAGTATCTTTGTGGTGTTCTGTGTATTTCCTGGATTTGAATGTTGGCCTGTCTTGCTAGGTTGGGGAAGTTTTCCTGGATAATATCCTGAAGAGTGTTTTCCAACTTGGTTCCATTCTCCCCATCACTTTCAGGTACACCAATCAAATGTAGTTTGGTCTTTTCCCATAGTCCCATATTTCCATATTTCTTGGAGGCTTTGTTTGTTCCTTTTAATTCTTTTTTCTCTAATCTTGTTTTTACACTTTATTTCATTAAATTGATATTCAATCTTTGAAATCCTTTCTTCTGCTTGATCAATTTGGTTATTAATACTTGTGTATGCTTCACGAAGTTCTTGGGCTGTGTTTTTCAGCTCCATCAGGTCATTTATGTTCTTCTCTGAACTGGTTATTCTAGTTAGCAATTCCTACAACCTTTTTCAAGGTTCTTAGCTTCCTCGCATTGGATTAGAATCTGCTCCTTTAGCTTGGAGGAGTTTGTTATTACCCACCTTATGAAGCCTACTTCTGTCAATTCATCATATTCATTCTCTGTCTAGTCTTGTCACCTTGCTGGTGTGGAGTTGTGATCCTTTGCAGGAGAAGAGGCCTTCTGGATTTTGGAATTTTCAGGCTTTTTGTGTTGTTTTTTTCTCATCTTCGTGGATTTATCTACTTTTGGTCTTTGATGCTGGTGACTTTTGGGTAGGGTTTCTGTGTGAACATCCTTTTTGTTGATGTTGATACTATTCCTTTCTGTTTGTTAGTTTTCCTTCTAACAGTCAGGCCCCTCTGCTGCAGGTCTGCTGGAGTTTGCTGGAGGTCCACTCCAGACCCTGTTTGCCTGTTTATCACCAGCAGAGGCTGCAGAACAACAAAGATTGCTGCCCGTTCCTCCCTCTGGAAGCTTTGTTCCAGAGAGGCATCTGCCAGATGCCTGTCAGAGCTCTCCCGTATGAGTTGTCTGTCAACCCCTGTTGGGCAGTGTCTCCCAATCAGGAGGCATGGAGGTCAGGGATCCACTTGAGGAGGCAGTCTGTCCCTTAGCAGAGCTCAAGCACTGTGCTGGGAGATCTGCTGCTCTCTTCAGAGCTGGCAGGCAGGAGCATTTAAGTCTGCTGAAGTTGTGCCTACAGCTGCCCCTTCCCCGAGGTGCTCTGTCCCAGGGAGATGGGAGTTTTATCTATAAGCCCCTGACTGGGGCTGCTGCCTTTCTTTCAGAGATGCCCTGACCAGAGAGGAGGAATCTAGAGAGGCAGTCTGGCTACTGTGGCTTTGCAGAGCTGTAGTGGGCTTCACCCAGTTCGAACTTCCATTTTTAAATTTTTGTTATTCATTTTTTATTATTATACCTTAAGTTCTGGGATACATGTGCAGAACATGCTGATTTGTTACATAGGTATACATGTGCCATGGTGGTTTTCTGCACCCATCAACCTGTCATCTAGGTTTTAAGCCCTGCATGCATTAGGTATTTGTCCTAATGCTATCCCTCCCCTTTCTCCCCACCCACTGACAGGCCCCAGGGTGTGATATTCCCCTCCCTGTGCCCATATGCTCTCATTGTTCAACTCCCACTTATGGGTGAGAACATGCAGTGTTTGGTTTTCTGCTCCTGTGTTAGTCTGCTGAGAATAATGGTTTCCAGCTTCATCCATGCCCCTGCAAAGGATGTGAACTCATTCTTTTTTATGGCTGCATAGTATTCCATGGTGTATATGTACCACGTTTTCTTTATTCAGTCTATCATTGATGGGCATTTGGGTTGCTTCCAGGTCTTTGCTACTGTAAATAGTACTGCAATAAACATACGTGTCCATGTGTCTTCATAGTAGAATGATTTATAATCCTTTGCGTATATTCCCATAATGGGATTAGTGGGTCAAATGGTATTTCTGGTTCTAGATCCTTGAGGAATCACCACACTCTCTTCCACAATGGTTGAACTAATTTACACTCTCACCAACAGTGTAAAAACTTTCTTATTTCTCCTCATCCTCACCAGCATCTGTTGTTTCCTGACTTTTTAATAATTGACATTCTAACTGGCATGAGATGATATCTCATTGTGGTTTTGATTTGCTTTTCTCTAATGATCAGTGATGATGAGGTTTTTTCATGTGTTTGTTGGCTGCATAAATGTCTTCTTGAGAAATGCCTGTTCATATCCTTTGCCCACTTTTTGATGGGGTTGTTTTTTTCTTGTAAGTTTGTGTAAGTTCTTTGTAGATTCTGGATATTAAATCTTTGTCAGATGGATAGATTGCAAAATTTTTCTCTCATTCTGTATGTTGCCTGTTCACTGTGATGATAGTTCCCTTTGCTGTGCAGAAGCTCTTTAGTCCAATAAATAATGATAAAGGGATATCACCACTGGTCCCACAGAAATACAAACTACTATCAGAGAATACTATAAACACCTCTATGCAAATAAACTAGAGAATCTAGAAGAAATGGATAAATACCGGAACATAAACACCCTCCCAAGACTAAACCAAGAAGAAGTTGAATCCCTAAACAGACCAATAACAAGTTCTGAAATTGAGGGAGTAATTAATAGCCTAGTGGCTGAGTGTGGTGGCTCATGCCTGTAATCCCAGCACTTTGGGAGGTTGAGGTGGGAGGATTATGAGGTCAGGAGTTTGTGACCAGCCTGACCAATATGGTGAAGCCCCGTTTCTACTAAAAATACAAAAATTATCTGGACATGGTGGCATGCACCTGTAATCCCAGCTACTCAGGAGGCTGAGACAGGAGAATCGTTTGAATCCGGGAAGTGGAGATTGCAGTGAGCCAAGACTACAACACTGCACTTCAGCCTGGATGACAGAGAGCCTCCGTCTCAAAAAAAAAAAAAAAAAAAAAAAAAAGAAAAAAAAAGAAAAAATAGCTTACCAATAGCTTACCAACCAAAAAACAAAACAAAACAAAAGAAAACAAAACAAAACAAACAAACCTGTAAGCAGATGGATTCACAGCCGAATTCTACAAGAGGTACAAAGAGGATCTGGTACCATTCCTTCTGAAACTATTCCAAACAATAGAAAAAGGGGGACTCCTCTCTCACTCATTTTATGAGGCCAGCATCATCCTGATACCAAAACCTGGCAAAGACACAACTCCTGCCTTTAAAAACCCTTACCTGTATGCCATCGGGGAGTTTGGGTCTTAAGCAGCATGAGCTGTTCCAATTCTCCTTGCTTGGTGTCTTGCAAATAAATGGCTCTCTTTCTACTGCTGCAATAACCTTTTTGTGGATGTCTGGACTTACTGCACTGGGCAAATGGAACCTAGTTTGGTTCTATAACAATATCTAGTAGGTAGCAAAGACTCAGATTTTGGAGGCTGAAAGTTGGGCGACTCTTGTTATGCAGAAACTGCAACAGTTGGAAAACTTAACTGTCTGCCACCTGGTGTGGTGTCAGTGAAAAGGATGGCAAAAAGGCAGAGTATTGGGGTTGGTTGGCTGTTTCTTGCTGCTTTCATCCAAGTTCTAGAAAAGAGATAAATTCAGGCTAGAGCTCACCAGTCTGTTAACAGAGATACAGACTGTTGGAGGTATAGCTCTCTTGCAGGTGCTCTGTGCCTGAGTCTTCTAATTTAAATTGACTGAAAGTCTGGAATTGGAGCCTTGCAGTTTGGTAAAGAAAATCACTAGTGTACTTCAAAGGGAAGCAGTTATATGCTGTGGCTGTGAAAAGACAGCCTAAGCAGGAGATAAAACTGTGGTCCTAAGCCTTTTTCAGCACCTTTTATTAAGAGTTTTCTGCTAGACAATGAGAGCCCAGTGCAACAGCAAAGATCAGATTAAGGATCTTGCTATTATGCTAAAATAAGGTTTTTTTTTTTTTCTTTCTGAGGGCTTCTAGACTGCTGCCATTAACTTTATGGCTTAAGGGGCATGGATAGAGGAGAGAAGCCGGAAAGCACAGACCAGAGTCTTCAGATTTAAAAACGATGTGCAGATGCATTTGGTTGTAAAATATTTGCATGTGGGATGTCTGGAACTAACCACAGGCAAACAGATCATAACTCTACTAAGGTTTTGAAGGAATTATACTGTCAGAGGAATCACAAGCCTGGCTGTAAAAGCCCGTGACTGTTCGACCCCTAAAGCCCAGGCCTCCAAACCAGAGAGTGGGAAGGTGTGCAGCTCCCAAGTAGGTGATAATTTCCAACGTTGTATTAGTCAGTTCTCACACTGCTATAAAGAAATATCTGAGACTGGGTAATTTTTAAAGAAAAGAGGTTTAGTTGGCTCATGCTTCTGTAAGCTGTGCAGGAAGCATGATGTTGGCATTGTCTTAGCTTCTGGGGAGGCCTCAGGAAACGTACAATCTGCACATGGTTGGAGCAGAAGGCGAGGGGAGGTGCCACACACTTTTAAATGACCAGACCTTATGAGAATTCTATCACGAGAACAGCACTGAGGGTGGGTGCTGAACCATTAGAAACTGCTCTCATGATCCAAATCACCCCCTACCAGGCCCCATCTCCAGCACTGGGGATTACATTTCAACATGAAATTTGGGTGAGGATACAGATTCAAACCATACAAAATGTTTATTTCAATTTGTTCATGGAAGATAATGGACAAGGAAGAACAGACTAGACAGGACAGTGGACAAAGGAATTACTCTCCAAGACCAGAATCCAGGATGCCAGATGGTCAAAATAAGCACTCTACTACCAAAGAACAACGGAATTTATTAACTAAAATGGACTAGTGACTGCTGTGTATTTTCTGTGCTCCCCATTACCAAATCAAAGATTTAATTGCAGTTAATCTGCTTCTCACTCCTCCATTGCATCTTCGGTGTTTTTGGGGCAGATGAGGTCACCAGATCACAAAGATCCATATCTAGACTTGACTGAGAGTTTATCTCCCAGAGGTCTTGGAGTTTGATCTGGAAGAAGGTGTGCCTGGTTGGGGCTTTGCTGTTGTGTCTTTTGAGGAGGGTATGAACATGTCCTTTAAGGAGAGGAAGGCTGTGCACAGATGGTTGGGTGCCCAAAGGGATCGACTGTGTTAGAGACTGCAATAAGAGTTCCAAATATTCACTCTTCCCTTCTTCCTTAGTAAGAATCCTCAAATGTTAGATGGAAACTTGGCTGCTGGACCTAAAGATGATTTTTCAGCTGTCATTGCTAGTCCTATGGACACAAGATTAAGTTCTGGCCAAGAGTGTACAAATGACTGTGCCTGGTGCATCTGCTGAAAGGTGTCATTAGAGGGAAGAACTGGAGAGTCCTTCTTTAAAACAAAGCAAAAAAATCTTTCCTGCTGACCAGAATGAGTTTGCTGGAAGTGGAAGGGATATTGTCAACCAGGAGGTAATGTGGAGTCCACATGATGAAGATGATTGTATAACAAGATAGAAGAAAGCTGGATTGTTGATAATGGAGCTCCCTAGAACAGTTGTAGGCTGCCTGTGCTTATGTGAAAGAAAAATGTATTTTTGGATCAAATTCTAATGAATACACATTTTACCTTAGATTTATATAATTAAGTAAAACAAAAGTGCAGCTTTTTGTTTTGTTTTGTTTTGTTTTAAGATGGAGCCTCACACTATCGCCCAGGCTGGAGTGCAGTGGTGTGATTTTGGCTCACTGCAACCTCCACCTCCCGAGTTCAAGTGATTCTCCTGTCTCTGCCTCATGAGTAGCTGGGATTACACGTGTGTGCCACCACACCAGGATAATTTTTGTATTTTTAGTAGAGATGGGGTTTTATCATGTTGGCCAGGCTGGTCTTGAACTTCTGTCCTCAAGCAATCCACCAGCCTTGGCCTCCCAAAGCGCTGAGATAATAAGCATGAGCCACCACACCCAGCCCAGTGCAGCATTTTTAATGATCAAAAAAAAAAAAAAAAAAAAAACAAACAACAAAAAACAACCAAACCTAAGGAAACCCCATGGAAGTGGAGGCAATATGGTGAAGATATAGATTTGAATAATGTTTTGTATTCAATTTGACTCTAAAGAGACATAACAAACAAGTTGTATTTTCTTTTCTCTCAGAGACCCCTTCGCTGAGTAAAGGCACCTGCTGTATTGCTTGGGATTTGGGGGTGGAGCTCCTTTGCAACTTGATGGTAATTTTGAAGCAGGCCTGTGTCCCTGAGGTTGGCTTGACCCTTCCCTGTGAGGTACACTCCTTGAACAGTTTCTCTAGTGATATTTTTCATAAGCAAATTTTTCTTCAACATCAGGCATAAATTAAATTTATAAAGGGGCAAAATAGCTTGGTTCAATGTTAAGAAGACTACATACAAATAATGCAACCTAAATGCCACATAAAGGTAAAGTACTTTAAACAAGTTACAGTTATGACACCATATAACGGTAGAGTATGTGACACTGGCTACTTCAATAATAAATGTGTCTATATTCTATGTATATTAGAAATACTCTTTGTATAATACATTAGTCAAACGGAATTATTATACCACAGTGAAAAGTTTAATGCTAAAAAGTATATTCGAAGCATTTAAAGGTCATAAACATTTCAAAATATATGAAATAAAGAAACCATAATATCCTTTGTTTCTAATAAAACCTTACGCTGAAGTGTGGTACTTAAAGAAGTTGAGAGTTGAGTTCCTCTAATGCAATCTCCGATGGATACATGGTCTAGAGCCCTGTTCACATAGCCCTCTCCCTAATCCTGGACTGGGCTGCTCAGGGGTCTCAGGGAAATGCCCAGGGTCTGTGGGGGGTAAAATTAGGTAAGAACCTGTCTAGTTCTATGCTCTCATTTAACATAGGAGGCGAAGTTATGCTTTTTGGGTCATATCATTGAAACTGCCTTTGCAAAATTATATGAGTGAGAAAATTACGGCAGTGAGAGAGATCTGATCTAGCCAACCACCCTTGTGCCTTTAGCCTCCAAGCTGCCTTTAATTATTCCTGGTGTAGCTTTGAGAGACGTTTACTTTATAGTTTAATTGATAATAGGCCTTCCCCAAAAACTCAGTCATCTTTGTAAAGCTAATGAAAGTCCATCAGGGTAGGAGGAGGAGAGAAGCCTGAATTCTGCTGAGGTGTAGATATAAACAAGTGCCAGCCTTTATTCTGGAGGTCACAATATATGCAACTTCCCTGATTACTCCTGGAAATGACATCACTATTCTAGAATCTCCTTTTGTGATATCTTTTCAGGTTTTTTGTGTGTCTGACACCTGACTCCATCTGGACCCTCCGACTACTCCTGTGGCCCTATCCAGAAGCAACTCAGTGAAAGAGACAGCTTCAACTCCCTATAATTTCATCTCCTATCCAACCAATCAGTAGCAAGCACCTATTGCCTAGCTACTCCCACCCCTTCCCCCAAACCACCTTTGAAAAATCCTTAACCTCTGAGCCTTCCATGAGGTTGATTTGAGTAATAACTCCATCTCTGGTGTGGCATGGCCAGCCTCGTGTCAACTAAACTCTTTCTTTGTTGCAACACTGTGAATTGTCTTTGTTTGTGCAGTGGGCAGGAAGAACCCATTGGGTGGTTACATCATGCTCACTCAGAATCCTCACTGTGATTGGTCTGTGTCAGGAGCTCTGTCGTGTTATGGCCCAGGGTAGGACTTCTGTCAGGAAGTGCCTTCTGTATTACTCTCTGATTTGTTTGCCAGGTTTACTAGAGAGAGCCTGCAGGTGGGAGAGGACAGAGAAGGTAGACGAGAGATGATGAAGGGGAAGGGAAGAGTCAGGTTTACTCCTTATTTAGAGTAATCTGATAAGAGTTTCTTTCTTCCTTCTTTCCTTTCTAACTTCCATCAAACTATACTTTTCAAAAAGTTAAAAAAAGACTCACAATATAATATAAGACTATGTAAAAGACTTACTTAAGTCATTAAGGAGGAAACCAGCAAGATAGGAGGGATTGATATACTTGTTAAATTAAAGAAAAATGCTGGAATAAGGTTGCAAAATGAGATACAAAATTGGTTAATGTCCTACAGCACTCAACCTTTGGAGTAATTTTTTCTGCTGGACAGAAAATCATGTGTGATTTACCAGTTTCCTCCAAATTAACATCTAACTTCACAGAATAATAAATAGTAAGCCAAACAATACCATATTCCCTAGAATCAGATGGCCGTTGAGTGAGCTTGTTAGACAATGTCCTAGTGTTACCAGTGGCAAATTTATATGAGTCTGCAGCAAACTCAGTTCTTGCCTCCCTGGAGGAAAGAATTTGGCCGAGGAGAAGTAGTTTCAAGGCAAAAGGAGAAATTGAGGCAAGTTTTAGCACAGGAGTGAGAGTTTATAAAACATTTTAGAGTAGGCATGAAATGAAGTAAAGTACGCTTGGAAGAGGGCCACGCAGGCAACTTGAGAGATCCAAGTGCCCCGTCCAGCCCTTGACTTGGGGTTTTATACATTGGCATGGTTCTGGGGTTTGCGTTTCTTCTCCCTTGATTCTTCCCTTGGTGCGGGCTGTTCGCATGCATGGTGGCCTGCCAGCACTTGGGAGAGGCCACATGCCCAGTGTGTCTACTGCAGTTATGCACATACTCACTTGAAGCATTTTTTCCTTAACGAGCGTTCCTCGAGGAAGGTCAGATACCCGTTAAACTCTGCCGTTTTGCCTCTCAGTGAACATGCTTGAGCCCACAGCTGCTGATCGCCAGCTTCAGGTGTTTTCTATCTGTTGGGAGGTTGTCTTTTCCTCGTGCCAGCTGCGACCAACAATTATTTTAGAGAGACAGTTTAACAACTACCTGACCATCACCTGATGGTCGCCTGACATTTCTTGGTGGGGGGCTCTCCACTCTGCTCATTTCTGTCTAGCTACCTACTCTAACACTAGTACGACTTTGAAAGGGTGCACAGTAGTCTTCCTGTCTTATTTCCAAGTTTTAAATAGTTTTTCTTAATTTTTCTTTTTAATTTAAAATTTCTTCTTCTTCTCCTCCTCCTCTTCCCCTCCTCCTCCTCCTCCTCTTCTTTTCTTTTTCTTCTCCTCCTCCTTCTCCTCCTCCTCTTCTTCTTCCTTTTACTCTTCCTCTTCTTCTATCCTCCCCTGCTCTCCCTCCTCCTCCCCCTCCTCCTCTCCCTCCTCTTCTTCTCTCCCTCCTCCTCCTCCCCCTCCTCCTCTCCCTCCTCTTCCCCCTTCTCCTCTCCCTCCTCCTCCTCCCCCTCCTTCTTCTTTTTGTTCTTCTCCTTCTCCTTCTCCTCCTCCTCCTCCATCTCCTTCATCTTATAATCCTTTCTGAAACTGACAGAGCCCTGTTCTGTGCTCTGAGATACAATGGTGAGAAAGCATCTCCAGAGCTCTAACAGCTCTTGCTCTATCCAGCTGTCTTCATTGGGATGACAGCTCTACTTCCCAACCCAATCTGGTGTGAGAGGTGAGGACAGTCAGACCTGCCTGATTCTGGAGTCCTGCCTCAGAATTTAGTTTAGTCCATTCATCTGATAGGGATCCTCTGACAGCCTGGTAAGGCTAGTCTCTGCTGTTAGTTGACAGACTGCCCTATGGAAGGGGGAGCAGGCACGTCATTTGTTGCTCATAAACCAGCCACAACCAGTAAGTGGAGTTCTTGAGGTTCACATAAATTTATCTAGGTCTTTACCACTGTTTTTGCCTCTACATTTGTAAGGCATTTCACAACACACATATCCAATATTCTGCTCATCATTCACTCTTCCTCTGACCTTTACTGTTTCCACCTCCCTCCACAGAGTCAGTCCTTGTTCTTTTAAAAAATAATAGCTGTGATTCCATTTTGTTTGAACATAATTACATGACAGAGAGCTTTCAAAATAATTCTTGTGCAGACAGAAAAAGTGGCGACAGTAGCTCATTATTTTCTGTTTCCAGCCAGTAATTTTGTTAATTACACTATGCTTTGTTACTTTCTGAATAAACAACTGAAGAGCATGAACCAAACGTGATGTTACCATTGCATGAGTTTGCTTATTGCCTTTACAGCTTATAAATATTTCTATAGCCAACTTTGCTATAGCTGTGTGAAACCCTGAAATCTCTCTGAAATCAAATGAGGGAGCACCCCAGTATAATGCATATTTTGAAATAAGAACCTTTAGGAATCAATGGGCCCTAGAAGAGACTTTTCTCCTATCTCCATAAAGATCAGATGGATCCACCAAGAACAATTGCTTTTCCTTTCCTTTGCCGTTATCTCGTTATCTGTTAATATTTCAGGAAAGGAAAGAATGTAACCAGACCTGGCCCAACCATTTTACAAAATAATTCCTGTCTCTCAGTTCATTCGACTTCCAAAGAGAATCATTTGAAAGTCCATCCCTGTTCCCCCTTTCATTCATTCTCCCAAGTACCCTTTCTTTTTCCTTTGACAATCCTTTACTGTCTCTCCACAGTTACTCTATTCCCTGTCTTCCCCCTCCCTCTGAAAGAAGATTATGTAAGTGTTTGGGGCCCATTGGGAAACTGGGTAATCACTCTGTAATTCTCCCCATGCACACAGTTAAATAAATTTGTATGCCTTTTCTCTTATCAGTCTGCTTTATTGTGAGGCAATAATGGTTCACTGATTTTTTCACTGAAAAGAGTTTGTTGATTTTTTTTCAGTGAACCTCTCTAGGGCAAGGGGGAAGCTTCCCCATGGCTCCTATAGTTTTGGCATAGTTGGCAGAACCATCAAAGCCATTGTGAGCTTCTGGAGACCACAGTGAAGGGAATCCAGGACTCAACAAAGTTGGCAAAGAAATGGTAAGAATTTCTTACTGGTCAGCCTCCCAGTTTTTTTCTTTCCATGAACTCTGGTCGAGTGAATGGTTAAAGAAAGAAAAATCACTCTCTCCCTTTTCCTTTCCAAATTTAAGATTATTGAGAGAAAAGGTTTTATATGGGACTAGTCGGGTTTTAGCAACTCTGGTGTATTTAATTTGGGGTATGAATATTTATATTGTTTTGTTACTGGAAAGGGGTCCCAATCTAGACCCCAAAAGAGGGTTCTTAGATCTTGTGCAAGAAAGAATCTGGGGCGAGTCCTTAGCGTAAACTGAAAGCAAGTTTATTAGAAAGTAAAGGAATAAAAGAATGGCTACTCTGTATGCAGATCAGCCCATTTTTATGGTTATTTCTAGATTATGTGCTAAAGAAGGTATGGAGTATTCATGAGTTTTCCAGGAAAGGGGTGGGCAATTCCTAGAACTGAGGGTTCCTCCCTTTTTTTTTTTTTTTTTTTAGAATATTTAGGACAACTTCCTGACATTGCCATGACATTTGTAAACTGTCACAGTGCTGTTGGGAGTGTGTCTTAGCATGCTAATGCATTATAATTAGTGTATAATGAGCGGTGTGGATCAGCAGAGGTCACTCTCATCACCATCTTGGTTTTGGGGGGTTTTGGTTGGCTTCTTTACTGCAACCTGTTTTATCAGCAAGGTCTTTATGACCTGTATGTTGTGCCAACCTCCCATCTCATTGTGTGACTAAGAATGCCTTAACCTCCTGGGAATGCAGCCCAGTGGGTCTCAGCCTTATTTTATCCAGTCCTATTCAAAATGGAGGCACTCTGGTTCAAACGCCTCTGACACTTTGAACTCTTTTTCTCTGAGAAATAGCCTTTTTTTTGTGTTGTTTTTCCATTTTCCTTTGTCTTTCTGTGTTATTCTTTTATAAAGAGGGGTACCACGGGGTAGAACATGAGCCTAGAGCCCCTATAAATCCACTGTTCAAGCTGGCCCTGCAGACTGGTTAGTTTTTTGCTGATCTGACTGGATGAGCATCTGTAAAGACAAACTGCTTTTAGTCCCTGAAACAAAAACTGGATTTTTGGGGGGGGGGGTTTATAACCTTGGGAGCTTGACTTTGTGACTAAGTGTGGGTACTCTCTTAGTCTCCACCATCAGGAGGGTATGAATTTTTGGGTTCATGTTAGGTGGCCAATCTGAAAAGACTGGGAGTCCGAGACGTGTACGATTTTAAGCAGCACATTGTTTGTACCAAATGTGCCAAGCTCTTTGGGGAGGTTTGTCATAAAAGGTCCCATTTTTATGGGACTTTTGTTGTCTTTTGTTACTTTCAGCCTATTTCTGAGAGTGAATTTTGGGCATTATGGGGACTGCCTCTTCTATGCCCTCTCCAGAAACACATCTTGCTTATACAGTGACAACCTATTCTCAACCTGGGAAATTTCCACCTGGGCTTACTATGAAGAGGCTTATTGGATTAAATCACTATTGGAATAAATAAACCATTGAAAATTCTAATTATCAGTGGCCGGCAGAAGGATCTTTTGAATTAGAAAGGCTTAAATTTAAGGAAATTTTTAAAGAGCTCTCATTCTAAGCATTTGCCTTCTTTGTATGTATGAGAAGATCACATTGAAAGAAAGACATGTACTAGTGTTGCAGCTAGCCTTAAGAACTCTCCTGACAAGATTAAAGAACAGAAATCTAATCTAGAACAAAAGTTAAAATCTGCCCCCAATTTAAATTTCCCTTCAACTTATACTCTTCTTTATCCTCAACTATGCATCCCAGACCTCCCGAGAAGATTCTTTGGATCATCTGGGCCCCCCTGGTCAAAATCCCCCTCCTCAAAATCTAGTCTTAACCCCACAGCAAAATCCCTAAAACAATTACACCCCTAATGTCTCCAGAAAATGCTTTAGCTAACCAACTGCCTAATCTAACTTCTGTGTCTCTGCAACATTTACTGAAAGCACTTAGACATAATTTAAAGTCCAGATGCATACAGGTTGATTGTATAAGAGCTGACAAGCAAGAGAAACCCGTTAGATAAACCAGGCAGTCTTGACTTCTTGTGCCATATGATGTTTCTTCCTTTCCAGGCTATGTAAGTAACTCCAAAAGCTCCGGGCTTCCCTAGGCCGTGCCCCCTGAGAATATACCCAGGGCCTCCATGACAAAGAATTTATGTCCCCTATATGGCAGCAAATCTTCTGAATTACAAAACCCTTTTGCTTGCACTTTCAGAAGATCCTACCAAATTTATGGAAGAATTGGAGAGGCTAGTAGTCATTTACAATCCCACTCACAGGGACCTTGACTGGCTACTAAGGGGTGTACTTTGCACCCATTCCACCCATGATTATTCTGTAGTCCATAGACAGGCCAGAAGGCCTCCAAGGGAAAACCCTAAACACGGGGAATGGGAGGCCAGCTCCTCTCCCTGGCACCTTAATGGTTGACCTGGAAATGGTTCCGCTAGAGGCTAATATTCAGGGTCTGATGTGGTGATATTAGAGGCTTTCACTCCTAATAGGGTTAATTGGTCTAAATTCCAACTATGTAACCAGAAGGAGGGAGAACACCCTAGGGCTTTTATTGAGGGGTTTATGTAAACTTTTCAGAGGCATACTGGATTAAAACCTGATGTACCAGAACACAGAAATCTTTAAATTTCTGCCCTTGTTGAAAATCTACTTCCATAACCACACACACACGCACACACACGCACACATCTAGAACAATATAGTTGGTTGGGCTACTCAGCCTCTGTATTAGTCTGTTCTCATACTGCTATAAAGAACTACCTGAGACTGGGTAATTTATGAAGAAAAGAGATTTAATTGATGTACAGTTGCACAGGCTTAGTAGGAAGCATGACTGGGAGACTTTAAGAAACCTACAATCACGGCAGAAGGTGAAGGGGAGGCAAGCACTTTCTTCACATTGTGGCAGGAGAGAGAGAGGGAGCAAAGGAGGGGATGCCATACACTTTTAAACCATCAGATCTCATGAGAATTCCTCACTATTATGAGAACAACTAGGAGGAAATCCACTCCATGATCCAATCACCTCCCACCAGGTCCCTTCCCCAACATTGGGAATTACAATTCAACATGACGTTTGGGTGGAGACATAGAACCAAACCGTATCATTCCAATCCAGAGCCCTCTCAAATCTCATGTCCTTCTAACATTTCAAAACATAATCATGCTTTACCAACATTCCCCCAAAGTCTTAACTCATTCTAGCATTAATTCAAAAGTCCAAGTCCAAAGTTTCATCTGAGACAAGGCAAGTCCCTTTCACCTATGGGCTTGTAAAATCTAAAACAAATTAGTTACTTCCAAGATACAATGCAGGGACAGGCATTGGGTAAATGCTGTCATTCCAAAAGGGAAAAATTGGCCAAATTAAAGGGGCTACGGGCCCCATGCAAGTCCAAAACTCAGCAGGGCAGTATTAAATCTTAAGGCTCCAAAATAGTCTCCTTTGACTCCATGTCTCGCATTCAGGGCCCACTGAGGCAAAGCATGGGTTCCCAAGGCCTTGGGCAGTTACACCCCTGTAGTTTTGCAGGGTACAGCTCCTTTGGCTGCTTTCACAGGCTTGCATTGAGTGCCTGCAGTTTTTCCAGGTACATGGTGCAAGTTGTTGGTAGATCTACCATTCTGGGGTCTGGAGGATGGTAGCCCTCTTGTCACAGTTCCACTAGGCAGTGCCCCATTGGGGAATCTGTGTGGGGTCTCCAACCCCACATTTCCCCTCCACTGGCAGAGATTCTCCATGAGGGGTCTGCCCCTGCAGTAGACTTCTACTTGGACATCCAGGCATTTCCACACATCCTCTGAAATCTGGGTGGGGATTCCCAAACCTCAGCTCCTGCCTTCTGTGTACCCACAGGCCCAACACCATATGGAAGCTGGCAAAGTTTGTGACTTGCACCCTCTGAAGCAATGGCCCAAGCTGTACCTTGGCCTCTTTTAGCCACAGCTGGAGCTAGAGCAGCTGGGACCCAGGGTGCCATGTCTTGAGGCTGCAGAGAGCAGTGGGGCCCTGGGCCTGGCCCACAAAACCATTTTTTTCTTCTAGGCCTCCTGGCCTGTGATGGGAGGGGATGCCTGAAGATCTCTGACATGCCCTGAAGACTTTTTCCCTGTTGTCTTAGCTATTAACATTAGGGTCCTCCTTACTACTGCAAATTTCTGCAGCAGACTTGAATTTCTCCCCAGAAAATGAGTGTTATTTTCTACTATGTGGCTGAGCTGCAAATTTTTCAAACTTTTATGCTCTGCTTCTTCTTAAAATATAAATCCTAGTTTCAGATAATCTCTTTATTCATGTATTTGAGCATATATTTTTAGAAACAGTCAGGTCAATTTTGAATACTTTGCTGTTGAGAAATTTCTTCTGCCACAAACTCTAAATCATCTTTCTCAAATTCAAAGTTCCACAGATCTCTAGGGGGTGCAAAATGCCACTAGTCTCTTTGCTAAAATATAGTAAGAGTGACCTTTATTCAAGTTCCCAATAAGTGCCTTATCTCCATCTGAGACCACCTCAGCCTGAACTTCATTGCCTGTATCACTATTGGCATCTTGGTCACAAGCAGTCAACAAGTCTCTAGGAAGTTCCAAACCTTCCCTCATCTTACTGGCTTCTTTTGAGCCCTCCAAATGGTTCCGACCTCTCCTGTTACCCAGTTCCAAAGTTGTTTCTACATTTTCAGGTATCTTAATAGCAATGCCCCACTCTTCAGGTGCCAATTTTCTGTATTTGTCTGCTCTGACACCACTATAAAGAACTACCTGAGACCAGGTAATTTGTGAAGAAAAGAGGTTTAATTGACTCACAGTTCCACAGGCTGTACAGGAAGCATGACCGGGATGTCTCAGGAAACTTACAATCATGGCAGAAGGTAAAGGGGAAGCAAGCACCTTCATATGGTGGCAGGAGAGAGAGAAAAGGGGGAAGTGCCACACGCTTTTAAACCATCAGATCTTGTGAGAATTCACTGACTATCATGAGAGCAAGGAGGAAATCCGCCCCCATGATCCAGTAACCTCCCACCAAGTCCTGGCCCTAACATTAGGAATTAAATTCAACGTGAGATTTGGATGGGGACACAGAGCCAAACCATCTCAGCCTCTAAGCATTTATTATGGAAGCAGCTACACATTTCTTTGAAAACAACCAACAGAACAATAAAAGAGAAAGATTTAAAATGTGCAGCCCTTGGTTTGTAGGTTGAGTCACTGTAAAAGTAAAATCAGACCCCTGAGAGCAGATCAAAATTCTCTCATCAGTCACAGAACATTCCTCCAGGTGTCTGCAGATACTGTAGGAATCCTGGACATTTGAAAAACGATTGTCTAGCCCTTAAAGCAGAAGAAAACTTAAAAAATTCCTCTGTCTGACTCAATAGGTTTGTTTCTCTCCTTCTGTGGGACAATATATTGTTGATTGGCAGGGTCAGCCAATCTTCAGTTGCACTCCAGAACCTACCATTAAAGTTAAGATAGAGGATCAGGCTGGGCACAGTGGCTCATGCCTGTAATCCCAGCACTTTGGGAGGCTGAGGCAGGTGGATCACCTGAGGTCAGGAGCTCGAGATCAGCCTGGTCAACATGGTGAAACCCCGTCTCTACTAAAAGTACAAAAATTAGCCAGGTGTGGTCATGGGCCCCTGTAATCCCAGCTATATGAGAGGCTGTTGCAGGAGAATTGCTTGAACCTGAGAGACAGAGGTTGCAGTGAGCGAAGATTGTGCCACTGCATTTCAATCTGGACAACTGAGTGAGACTACATCTCAAAAAAAAAAAAAAAAAAAAAAGAGAATAAAAAAAGATAGAGGATCAAGAACTGGATTTTAAGATTGATACTGGGGGTGATGTTCTCTACCATTTGACCAGAAGAATTATCTCTACCTCTCACCTCTAATTCTATTCAAGTCTCTGGGCAACCTATTTCATTTCATTATTTATCTCTTAGGTCACCCCGATATTCCTAGACCCCCTTAACACACACCATGACTTTTCTCTGCCCTCAGACAAAACTCCAAGCTTTCTAGTCTCCCTAATGGAGACCTATTCTGATTTAAATTCCTCTGAAGATAAAATCTTAAAGGATGCTCCATCTAGTTTCTAGTACTTACATGCAAATGAAGTCAAATTGCTGTTGAGTATAGAGTCTATGTACATTTCCTGGAAAAGGAACAAATCAGCCAGGTGCAGTGGATCTATAATCCTAGGACCTGGGAGGGGAGGTAGACAGATTTCTCGAGCTCAGGAGTTTAAGACCAACCTGGGCAACATGGTGAAACTCCATCTTTACAAAAAACAAAAAATTAACCTGGCTTGGTGGTGTGCCTATAGTCCCAGCTATGTGGGGGGCTGAGGCAGGAGGATTGCTTGAGCCCAGGAGTTGAAGCTACAGTGAGCCCAGATCACATCACTGCACTCCAGCCTGGATGACAAAGTGACCCTTGTCTCAAAAAAAAAAAAAAAAAAAAAAAGAACAAATCTTTCCAACACTCTTTTACGAGGAGTACTTGTTTTTACTACTTCATTCTGTAACACCTCAATTTTACCAGTAAAAAAGGAAGAAAAGTTTGATTCAGATGGAAATCAAATCTATCCATTTGTGCAGGATCTAAAAGCCATAACTTTGTAATTCGTTGCCACCCTATTGTGCCTAATCCTGCTGCTATCCTGAACTCAATTCCAACTGATGCAGTCTGGTTTATAGAAACTGACCTTTGTCCAGCATTCTTTTCAATTTTGCTGCACCCTGACTCAAAATTTCTCTTTGCCTTTAACTTCAGAGGGAGATAGTTAACATGGACTCGAATACCTCCGGGATATTGTGAGTCTCCTTCAGTATTCTCTGAAATCCTCAAAACTGATGTAGACTCTATGACCTTTACCCAAGGTTCCATTGTTGTTCAGTATGTTGACAGTCTTTTGCTCTGTAACCTGATCAAGTAGGTTGCCCTTCTAGAGTCCCTCATTTTCTTAAAGGCTAGCTATTTGAAGCCACAGAGCCTCCAAGTCTAAACTTCAATGGGTGCAGACAACTGTTATTTGCTTAGGACATGAGATATTTCAAGGCACTCAAAAAGCTCACTCCAAAACGCCATGAGTCTATTTTGTCTATTTCTGTTCCGCAAACTAAGAAATACCTATTAGTTTCTAGAAGCAGCTGGCTCTTGCTGCCAATGAATTCCTAATTTTGGTGCTCTTGCAAAATTTTTATTTGCCCTCCTCCCAGATACCATTCTGGAAATTAACATTATTCATACCCCCTGCTCTCAGCTTACCTAATTTTGATAAACCTTTCCACTTACATTGCCATGAAAATAATGGGACTGCTGCTATTATTTTAGGACAGCCCTCTTCCTCCCAGATGCATCCTAGAGCATATTTTTCTTTCCTCCCCTTCTCCTTCCCTTTCCCCTTCCCTTTCCCCTTCTCCTTCCCTTCCCTTCCCTTCTCTTTTTTCTTTTCTTTTCTTTCTTTTTTTGTTGAGACAGAGTCTTGCTTTGTTGCCAGGCTGGAGTGCAGTGGTGTGATCTCAGCTCACTGCAACCTCCGCCTCCCAGGTTCAAGTAATTTTGCTGCCTCAGCCTCCCAAGTAGCTGGGACTACAGGTGCATGCCACCACGCCCAGCTAATTTTTATATGTTTAGTAGAGATGGGTTTCACCATGTTGGCCAGGATGGTCTCAATCTCTTGACCTCATGATCGACCCACCTCGGCCCCCCAAAGTGTTGGGATTACAGGCATGAGCCACCACACCAGATCCCTTATAGCATATTTTTCATGCCAACTGGACCCTGTGGCAGCAGGTGTGCCGCCAGGCCTATGTGCAGTAGCAGCAGCTGCCACTTTAATTGATAAAGTCAGCACTGTTACGTTAGGTTTCCCTATTCACTCTTATGTTCCTCATACTGTGTCTGCTGTCTTATAAGTTCATAAAACACAGCGTCTCTCTACGTGATGACAGACCACCTATGAGCAACCCCTTTTGACCAATCCCTCCATTATTTTATATCATTGCAACACTATAAATCCAGCTACCCTCCTGCCTCTCCCTGATGATGCAGACCCTCACTCCATTTCACATGATTGCCTTGCAGCTGTTGGTATGGTTTGAAAGTCACAAGAGGATCCCTCGGACATTTCTTTAGACAACCAAGATTTACTTATTTTTTGTGATGGCTTTTGTAAATGAGATTTCAAAGGGAATGTAACTGGCTACACAATAGTTTCCTCACATGAAACCCTCTCTGGTAGGCAGACCAGCTGCCTACCATAAAGTCAGCTCAAGTTGCTGAACTTGTAGCCCTTACTAGAGCTTGCACATTGGCAAGAAACAAGCAAACAAAAACAAAAACCAAAAAACCGCCACTCTATACAGACTCCAAATATGCCTTTGGAGACTGTCATACACTTAGTACAATTTGGAAATCCTGTAGTTTCTTAACCTCTGCTGGCACTTCTATTGCCAATGGGCCTATAATTGCTGTCCTATTATAGGCTATCCACCTTCCCACTAAGATTGCTGTTGTTCATTACTCAGCTTATACCAAGGATATGGATACTGTACCCCAAGGAAATGATTGAACAGACAGGGCTGCTAAATCTGTGGCCCAACGGCCCTCCTTATCCTTTTTATACGCAATTTATTAACCTGCCCTTATCCCTGCCTAACATTGCTGATTATCACACTAATGCCTCACAACGTGAAACAGGATAAATGGATATTAAAGGGTGCCAAACGATTATCAGATGAGTTGTATACTGGGCCAAATGGACTCCCCGGAGCCCCTTTCCTTTTAACTCTTTGGCACTTATCTCCCATCAGATGGGATGTATATACAAATGGGGAATAATTAATAAATTAAAAGATAGTTGGTACTGCCCTGGAAACTATAAAATTTATGACCAAATTATTTCCCAGTGCACTATTTATAAATCTCACTAAATCTCTAAAGGAAACCAGTATTCCTCAGGAAGCCCCCGAAGGCCCATGTTGCTGCTTCCAGCACTCCAAATAGACTTTCTCAATTTACCTCCAGCTTTAGGCTTTTCTCACTGCTTCATTATTTTCTGCATGTTCAGTGGGTGGACTGTATGCTATCCAACTAGGTGTGCTGATGCTACAGCTGTGGTAAATAAATAAGTTGCAGATTATTCTTCATTTTGCTATTCGCTTGTGGATTGAGTCAGACCAATGGACTTATTTCACAGCAGAAATAAACCACTTGCTTGCAGAGGCTCTGGGGTACTATTAAAATTTTATAACTCATATCATCCCCAATCCTTAGGGCAAGTGGAACCTAAAAATTTAGACATAAAAATAATTTTGGGAAAATTTTATGAAGACAGTGGACTTAAATGGCCAGAAGCATTATCTCTGACCCTTATAAAAATCTGGAATACTTCAAATAGGAGACATGGATTAGCCCCTTTTAAAACAGAGTTCAGTCACTCCATACCTAGTGACACCTCTAAACCTTCTCTTCTTGGGCTGAATGAACACCATGGGGATTTTTATTAAAATTTTTACTTTAAGTTCCAGGATACATGTGCAAAACATGCAGGTTTGTTACATAGGTATACATGTGCCATGGTGGTTTGCTGCACCTATCAACCCATCATCTAGGTTTTAAACCCTGCATGCATTAGGTATTTGTCCTAATACTCTCCCTCCCCTTGCCCCCGATCCCCTGACAGGACCTGGTATGTGTTTATGTGTTTTTCCCCTCCCTGTGTCCATGTGATCTCATTGTTCAATTCCCACTTATGAGTGAGAACATGTGGTATTTGATTTTCTATTCCTGTAGTAGTTTGCTGAGGATGATGCCTTCCATCTTCATCCATGTTCCTGCAAAGGACATGATCCCATTCCTTTTTATGGCTGCTTAGTATTCTGTGGTGTATATGTGCCACATTTTCTTTATCCAGTCTGTCGTCGAGAGGCATTTGGGTTGGTTCTATGTCTTTACTATTGTAAATAGTGCCATGATAAACATATGCATGCATACATCTTTATAGTAGAATGATTTGTATTTCTTCGGGTGTATACCCAATAATAGGATTGCTGGGTCAAATGGTATTTCTGGTTCTAGATCCTTGAGGAATGTCCACACTATCTTCCACCATGTTTGAACTAATTTGCACTCCCACCAACAGTGTAAAAGCATTCCTATTTCTTCATAGCCTCACCAGCATCTATTATTTCTTGACTTTTTAATTGAAAGGTGATTAAAGATTGCCTGAACTTATCTCACTCATTCTCCCTTTGATCTTTCGCTGTGACTGTTCTTTTGAACTGTGCTCTGCTTTTTACTAATTCTTGCTATTTTTCTAGACGGTCAGGCACAAACCGTTTGCACCAGGCTTTTAAGTCTTGACCACATTAACTAGTCAGTCTAAGTTTGGTTATGCCAACATCTAGATGATGCAAAAGAACCTGAACTCATTTTTGTTTCTGCCAGTATGAGCGCCTGGTGGATTCAGTCTGGAAGATGGATGTATGACAATGTATGGCATCCAGAACCAGAGAAACAATGTCACATTGCATCTCTTATGGCAAGTCAACTGGACACAGAAAAGCCACGATGGAAGCTCAAAGCTGTCTTCTGCTTAGATAAAATTACTAGAAAGAAAATTTTCCTTCTGCATTGAAAACAGGAATGATGCTGGACCCTTGCTAGGTGACATACTAGGCAATATTGCAATCAGACCTTATAGTTTGATTCCACAAATGGCATTCTTGCACTTCTTACACAGACCATAGGTGGTCCTGATGCTGACTCATGAAATCAATATTTATCAAATCACCAGATGTTATGGATGACTTACAAGCCAGCCCTAGTGTGCAACTTAGGGTAGCTTACCTATCAGATACTAAGGATTACATATGGATAGACTCAAAGTCTGGGCTGATTTGGCTAAGTGACAAAACCAAGCCCTCTAACAGCCAAAACTAAAAGTCTTTTATATAAAATATTTTACAACCTGTTCTGCTCCCATAAATTAACAGGGAGACATGATAGCTGGAGATGTGGAAATGCCAATAACAAAGAAGATGAGGCACAGCAAACTCCAGGCTGAGGCGCCACAGGCTCCACCCTGACCCTATCTGTAAATAACAGTGGCCTTTTAATGTTGTGTGGCAACAAGATATACAAGTGGTTCCCACCTAGATGCTCAGGGTGCTGTGGACTCAGTTATCTGACATCCTCTGTTACTGGGTACTCCACTTTAAATGGCAGCCAAATTACAAACGGGCCTTTTTGTTCATAAAGTGGTGCCACACAGAAGTAATGAATGTGACTTTATAAAAAACCCACCTGTGTATTACAAATCTATGTTCTTTTCAGTCCTCAGAACTTTTCCCCTGGCATTTGCAACTTAGGAAAATGAAAGGGCAGTTTAAAATCTTTCCATGGCAAGAGAACAAGACTTCAGTATCACTACACAAGCACTGGGAGCACTCCAGTCAGAAGTCAACAGTCTAGCTTCTGCTGTACTTCAAAACTGCTGCAGCCTGGATGTGCTGACAGTCCAACAGGAAGGAGCTTGTGCAGCTATTGGTGACAAATGCTGTTTCTACATAAACTGTTCAGGGCAAGTAGAGAGTGATCTGCACCTTTTGAAAGTCAAGGTAAAATATTATCCATTATGTAACCAAGGCTAAACTGTTCTATTGGTCTGACCTATTCCTGGGAATGGGAGACTGATTTAACGGGGTGTGGGGAAGTGTGCTTAGATATGTTCTTTTTTCATTTTAATCTATGTTCTTTTCTTCCTTTTCAGATCTCTGACTACCCAACTACTAAACCAACTTCTCTCTCCAGAGCCACTAACTCAGCTTTTTTTTTTGAGATGGAGTCTTGCTCTGTCATCCAGGCTGTAGTGCTGTGGCATGATCTTGGCTCACTGAAACTTCTGCCTCCTGGGCTCAAGCAGTTCTCTGCCTCAGTCTCCCAAGTAGCTGGGATTACAGGCGCCTGCCATCATACCCAGCTAATTTTTGTATTTTTAGGAGAGACAAGGTTTCACCATCTTGGGCCAGGCTGGTCTTGAACTCCTGACCTCCTGATCCACTCGCCTTGGCCTTCCAAAGTGCTGGGATTATAGGCATGAGCCACCGCGCCCAGCCTAACTCAACTTTTTATATGTGAAACTTCTAGGAGCATTCCAGACAGGGAGAATGAATGAGCTCCTTGGGATAATGCATATTTTGAATTAAAAGCCTTTATAAATCAACAGGCCTCAGAAGAAACTTTTCTCCTAGCTTCAAAAAGATCAGATGGGCCCATCAAGAACAATTGCCTTTTCTTGCCTTCCCTGTTATCTCATTATTTCAGGAAAGAAGAGGAAGAATGTATCCATACTAGGTCCAACCATTTTACAAAATAATACCTGTCTGTCAGGTTCTTTTAACTTCCAAAGAAAACCATTTACAAGTCAATTTCTGTTCTCACCTTCCATTCATTCTCCTAAGTAGCCATTCATTTTTCCTTAATAATTATTTAATGCCCCTCAACCAGAATTACCTATATTCCCCATCTTCCCCCTCCCTCTGAAAGAGGTTATAGAAGTGTCTGGGCCCCACTGGGAAATTGGGTAATCACTCTGTGATTCTTCCCGTGCACATGGTTAAATAAATTTGTGTGCTTTTTGTCTTATTAATCTGCCTTACTATAAATTGATTTTTTTCATCGAACCCTCTGAGGGCAAGGGGAAAGCTCCTCCAATGCCCATACACAAGTGAAGCAGATCAAGATGGATTTATCACAAATCTGCCTTGCTATACAAGTGTCTGATATATAAAAGATTGAAGTGAAACACTTCATAGCACCAATAAAATATAACTCAGTGGCAAATTTTCTAAAAAGAACTTTGTATCTAGGATTGATAGGTTTGGAAAAATCTTACAAACTTTTCTTCAACATCTGAAGGTAGTTTTCAGTCTATAGTAATTGTCAGGCATCTGAGCCCAAGCTAAGCCATCATAACCCCTGTGACCTGCACGTATACATCCAGATGACCTGAAGCAAATGAGGAACCACAAAAGAAGTGAAATAGCCAGTTCCTGCCTTAACTGATGACATTCCATCATTGTGATTTGTTCCTACCCCACCCTAACTGATCAATTGACCTTGTGACATTCCTTCTCCTGGACAATGAGTCTCAGGAGCTCCCCACTGAGCACCTTGTAACCCCCACCTGCCCACAAGAGAAAACCCCCTTTAACTGTAATTTTCCACTACCTACCCAAATCCTATAAAACTGCCCCTCCCCTATCTCCCTTTGCTGACTCCTTTTTCAGACTCAGTCCACCTGCTCCCAGAGGATCAAAAAGCTTTATTGCTCCCACAAAGCCTGTTTGGTGATCTCTTCACACAGATGTGTGTAACAGTTCTAATATTATTTTATTTTTTTGAGACAGGGTTTCACTCTGTTGTGTAAGCTGGAGTGTAGGGGTGTGATCATGCCTCACTGCAGCCTCAACCTCCCTGGGCTCTAGTGATCCTCCCACCTCAGCTTCCTGAGTAGCTGGGACCACAGATGTGCACAACTATACCCAGGTATTTTTTGGTAGAGATGTTTTTTGCCATGTTGTCCAGGCTGGTCTTGAACTTCTAGGCTCCAGTGATCCACTTGCTTTGATTGCCCAAAGTGTTGGGATTACAGGCATGAGCCACCATGCCCAGCCCTTAGTAATATATTTTAAAAGGTCTTTTAGTTTGAAGTTTTTGATAGCCTGAGAACTGAGGCAGCATCTTCTTAAATTATTCTTGTAAAATCTGTGGGTTTGAAGTTTGATTAATGAGAACATAATGTGTCTTTCCAATGCTTCATGTAGTGTCCTTCAGTCACGTTCCTGTTTTATTCTTACTGCTTGTGTTCTTTATTATGGCTGGACTGGTGCTAGAGAAAACAAACCTTGTTTGTGTGTGAGTGTGGATGTGTCTGATAAGTACTTGAAATGTGACTTACATGATTTTTCTGTTTTTCTTTTTCATGAAACATTAAGGTAGGAAAGTTGACATTTTGCTTTTAATTCAACCTAATATGATGCGAAGAATTTCCAAATAAGATTGTTTTCATGTAAGACTCGTGGCCTGGATGCACTTAAAATAATAAGATACAAATAAAATATGATTATTAAAAACTATTTTGCTTAATGTCAAACATGCTGGTATACCAAACAATTCTATAAATATTAATCTTGATTAGTCTTCCTTTTAATTTTATTATTTAAAATATATATTTTGCTCAAAAAGATATAATATTCTTTCTAAATTCAAGTAGCCAATGTACTCTTTTCATATTTGTATTAACCAACAATCAATTTATTGAATGATTTAATTTCTTGAGAACTATTTTTATACATAAATGAGTAGATTTTGTAATCATCATTAATCCTTGCTGTGTCAGGGGTCCCGAAGACTACCATTAGATATGATGATTCTCTGGAAGGACTCATGGAATTCAGAAAGGCTGTTATAGTTACACAATTATAGTTTATTACAGGAAAAGGAAACAGATTAAAACCAGCAAATGAAAATGTGCATAGGCAGAATCCAGGACAAACCAAGAATGAGCTTTCAGCTGTCTTCTCCCAGTGGAGTTGAATGGATTGTGCCTAATTCTCTCAGCAGTAATGTGTGATATCATTTTTTTCTTTTTCTTTTTTAAAAATTTTATTTTTCCATGGGTTATTAGGGTACAGGTGGTGTTTGGTTATGAGTAAGTTCTTTAGTGGTGATTTGTGAGATTTTGATGCACCCATCACCCAAGCAGTATACTGCACCCTATTTGTAGTCTTTTATCCCTCTCTCCCCACCCTTCCTCCAAAGTCCCTAAAGTCCAGTGTATCATTCTCATGCCTTTGCATCCTCATAACTCAGCTCCCACATAATGGTGAGAACATACGATGTTTGGTTTTCCATTCCTGAGTTGCTTCACTTAGAATAATACTCTCCAATCTCATCCAGGTCACTGTGAATGCCATTAATTCATTCCTTTTTATGACTGAGTAGTATTCTATCTATCTATCTGTCTGTCTGTCTGTCTATCTATCTATCTATCTATCTATCTATCTATCTATCTATCTAATCACAGTTTCTTTATCCACTCATTGACGGAAGGGAATTTAGGCTGGTTCTATATTTCTGCAATTGTGAATTGTGCTGCTATAAACACGCATGTGCAAGTATCTTTTTCATATAATGGCTTATTTTCCTCTAGCTAGATACCCAGCAGTGGGATTGCTGGATCAAATGGTAGTTCTACTTTTAGTTTTTTTTTTTTTTTTTTTTTTTTTTTTTTTGAGACGGAGTCTTGCTCTGTCGACCGGGCTGGAGTGCAGTGGCCGGATCTCAGCTCACTGCAAGCTCCGCCTCCCGGGTTCACGCCATTCTCCTGCCTCAGCCTCCCGAGTAGCTGGGACTACAGGCGCCCGCCAGGTCGCCCGGCTAGTTTTTTTTGTATTTTTAGTAGAGACGGGGTTTCACCATGTTAGCCAGGATGGTCTTGATCTCCTGACCTCGTGATCCGCCCGTCTCGGCCTCCCAAAGTGCTGGGATTACAGGCTTGAGCCACCGCGCCCGGCTACTTTTAGTTCTTTAAGGAATCTCCACACTGTTTTCCATAGTGGTTGTGCTATTTTATATTCCCACCAGCAGCGTAGAAGTGATCCATGATCACCTCATCCACTCCAACATCTACTGTTTTTTGATTTTTTGATTATGGCCACTCTTGCAGGAGTAAGGTGGTATCACATTGTGGTTTTGATTTGCATTTCCCGGATCATTAGTGATGTTGAGGTTTTTTCTATATGTTTGTTGGCCATTTGTATATCTTGTTTTGAGAATTGACTATTCATGTCATTAGCCCACTTTTCGATGGGATTTTTGTTTTTTCCTTTCTGATTTGTTTGAGTTCATTGTAGATTCTTGTTATTAGTCCTTTGTCAGATGTATAGATTGTGAAGATTTTCTCCCACTCTGTGGGTTGTCTGTTTACTCTGCTGACTGTTCCTTTTGCCTTGCAAAAGCTCTTTAGTTTAATTAAGTCCCAACTATTTATCTTTGTTTTTATTGCATTTACTTTTGGGTTCTCGGTCATGAAATCCTTGCCTAAGCCAATGTCTAGAAGGGTTTTTCCAAGGTTATCTTCTAGAATTTTTATAGTTTTGGGTCTTAGATATAAGTCCTTGATCCATCTTGAGGTGATTATTGTGTAAGGAGAGAGATGAGGATCCAGTTTCATTATCTTACATGTGGCTAGCCAATTTTCCCATCACCATTTGCTGCAAAGGGTGTCCTTTCCCCACGTTATGTTTTTGTTTGCTTTGTTGAAGATCAGTTGGCTGTAAGTATTTGGGTTTATTTCTGAATTCTCTGTGCTATTCCATTGTTCTATGTGCCTATTTTTATATCAATACCATGCTGTTTTTGTGACTACGGCCTGATAGTATAGTTTGAAATCAGGTAGTGTGATGCCTCCAGATTTGTTCTTTTTGCTTAGTCTTGCTTTGGCTATGTGGGCTCTTTTTTGGTTTCCTATGGATTTCAGAATTTTTTTTTTCTAATTCTGTGAAGAATGATGTTGGTATTTTGATGGGGATTGCATTGAATTTGTAGATTGCTTTTGGTAGTATGGTCATTTTCACAATACTGGTTCCACCCATCCATGAGCATGGGATGTGTTTCCATTTGTTTGTGTCATCCATGATTTCTTTCAGCAGTGTTTTATAGTTTTCCTTGTAGAGATCTTTCAACTCCTTGGTTAGATATATTCCTAAGTATTTTTTATTTTTTTTGCGGCTATTGTAAAAGAGGTTGAGTTCTTGATTTGATTCTCTGCTTGGTTGCTGTTGGTGTATAGAAGAGCTACTGATTACTGTACATTAATCTTGTATCCAGAAATTTTACTGAATTATTGTATCAGTTCTTGGAGCCTTCTGGAGAAGTCTTTAGGGTTTTCAAGGTAAGCAATCATATCATCAGCAAACAGTGAGAGTTTGACTTCTTCTTTGCTAATTTGGATGCCCTTTATTTCTTTCTGTTGTCTGATTGTTCTGGCTAGGACTTACAGTACTACGGTGAAGAGGAATGGTAAGAGTGGGCATCCTTGTCTTGTTCCAGTTCTCAGAGGGAATGTTTCAACTTTTCCCCATTCACTATTATGTTGGCTGTGGGTTTGTCATAGATGGCTTTTATTACATTGAGGTATGCCCCTTGTATGCTGATTTTGCTCAGAGTGTTAAACATAAAGGGATGCTGGATTTCATCAAATGCTTTTTCTGCGTCTATTGAGATGATCATGTGACTTTTGTTTTTAATTCTATTTATGTGGTGTATCACATTTATTGACTTGCATGTGTTAAACCATCCTTGCATCCCTAGTATGAAGCCACTTGATCATGGTGGCTTATCTTTTTGATATGTTTTTGGATTCAGTTAGCTAGTATTTTGTTAAGGATTTTAACAAGTATGTTCGTCAAGGATATCAGTCTGTAGTTTTCTTTTTTGGTTATGTCCTTTCCTGGTTTTGGTATTAGGTTGATGCTGGCTTCATAGAATGAATTAGGGCAGGTTCTCTCTTTTTCTAACTTGTGAAATAGTGTCAAAAGGATTGGTACCAACTGGTCTTTGAATGTCTGGTAGAATTCTGCTGTGAATCTGTCTGGTCCTGGACTTTTCTCTGTTGGTAATTTTTAAATTACCATTTCAATCTTGCTGCTTGTTATTGGTCTGTCCAGGGTATCTAATCCTTCCTGATTTAAGCTAGGAGGGTTGTATTTTTTTCAGAAATTTATCCATATCTTCTAGGTTTTCTAGTTTATGTACATAAAGGTGTTTATAGTAGCCTTAAATAACATTTTGTATTTCTGTGGTGTCAGTTGTAATATCTCCTGTTTTGTTTCTTATTGAGGTTATTTGGATATCTCTCTTCTTTTCTTTGTTAATCTTGCTATTGGTTTATCAATTTTATTTATCTTTTCAAAGAACCAGCTTTTTGTTTTATTTATCTTTTGTATTTTTTTGATTTCAATTTAGTTTTGCTCTAATCTTGGTTACTTCCTTTCTTCTGCTGGGTTTGGGTTTGGTTTGTTCTTGTTTCTCTAGTTCCTTGGGGTGTAACCTCAGAGTGTCAGTTTGTACTCTTTCAGTCTTTTTGATGTAGGTATTTAGGGATATATACTTTCCTCTTAGTACTGCCTTTGTTGTATTGCAGAGGATTTGATAGGTTATGTCACTGTCGTCATTCAGTTTGAAGAATTTAAAAATTTCCATCTTGATTTTGTTTTTGACCCAATGATCATTCAGGAACAGGTTATTTTATTTCCATGTACTTGCATAGTTTCAAAGATTCCTTTTGGAGTTGATTTCCAGTTTTATTCCACTATGGTCTGAGAAAGCGCTTGATATAATTTAATTTTTCTTAAATTTATTGAGGCTCGTTTTGTGGCCCATCATATGGTCTATCTTGGAGAAAGTTACATGAACTGTTGAATAGAATGTGTATTCTGCAGTTGTTGGATGGAATGTTCTGTATATATCGATTACATTTATTTGTTTCAAGGTGTAGTTTAAATTCATTATTTCTTTGTTGACTTTCTGTCTTGATGAACTGTCTACTGCTGTCAGTGGAGTATTGATGAAGTCCCCCACTATTATTGTGCTGCTGTCTTTTTCATTTCTTAGGTCTATCAGCAATTATTTTATACATTTATGAGCTGCAGTTTTAGGTGCTTGTATGTTTAGGATTGTGCTGTTTTCCTGTTGGACAAGACCTTTTACCATTATATAATGTCCCCTTTGTCTTTTTTAACTGCTGTTGCTTTAAAGTTTGTTTTGTCTGATATAATAATAGCTACTCCTGCTCGCTTTTGGTGTCCATTTGTATGAAATGCTCTTTTCCACCCCTTTAAGTTTATATGATTCCTTGTGTGTTAGATGAGTCTCTTGAAGGCAGCAGATAGTTGGCTGGTGAATTCTTATTCATTCTGCAGTTCTGTATCTTTTAAGTGGGGCATTTAGGCCATTTAC
The DNA here is from genome assembly GCF_007565055.1 of Rhinopithecus roxellana. NCBI lineage: Eukaryota > Metazoa > Chordata > Mammalia > Primates > Cercopithecidae > Rhinopithecus > Rhinopithecus roxellana. The sequence goes on along the minus strand of NC_044558.1, from coordinate 56,338,038 downwards.
ATTCAATGTTAGTATTGATATGTGAGGTACCATTCCATTCATCTTGCGATTTCTTGCCTGCGTACCTTGGTTTTTTTGTTTTTGCTTTTTAACTTGTGTTTTTGTTTTATAGGTCTTGTGAGATGTATGCTTTAAAAAGGTTCTGTTTTGATGTATTTCCAGGATTTGTCTCAAGATTTAGAGCTCCTTTTAGCAGTTCTTGTAGTGGTGGCTTAGTAGTGGCAAATTCTCTCAGCATTTGTTTTTCTGGAAAAGACTGTATTTTTCCTTCATATATAAATGTTTAGTTTCACTGGATAAAAAATTATTGGTTGATAATTGTTTTGTTTGAGGAGGCTGAAAATAGGGCCCCAATCCCTTCTAGCTTGTAGGGTTTCTGCTGAGAAATCTGCTGTTGATTTGATAGGTTTTCTTTTATAGGTTACCTGGTGCTTTTGTCTCACAGCTCTTAAGATTCTTTCCTTTGTCTTAACTTTGGCTAACCTGATGACAATGTGCCTAGGTGATGATCTTTTTGTGATGAATGTCCCAGGTGTTCTTTGTACTTCCTGTATTTGGATGTCTAGGTCTCTGGCAAGACTGGGGAAGTTTTCTTTGATTGTTCCTCCAAATATGTTTTCCAAACTTTAGAGTTCTCTTCTTCCTCAGCAATGCCAATTATTCTTAGGTTCAGTCATTTAACATAATTCCAGACTTCTTGGAGGCTTTGTTTATGTTTTCTTATTCTTTTTTCTTTGTCTTTGTTGAATTGAGTTAATTCAAATACCTTGCCTTCGAGCTCTGAATTTCTTTTTTCTACTTGTTTGACCTATTGATGAGACTCTCCAGAGCATTTTGTATTTCTATGTGTCCAGTGTTTCCTGCAGTTTTGTTTTGTTTTTATTTATGCTATCTAATTTCCTTGAATGTTTCTCCCTTCAATTCTTGTATTTTCTTTTTTAATTTCCTTGCATTGGGTTTTACCTTTCTCTGTTGCCTCCCTGATTAGCTTAATAACTAACCTCTTGAATTTTTTTTCAGGTAAATTGGGATTTCTTCTTGGTTTGGCTCCATTGCTGGTGAGGTAGTGCGATTTTTTGGGGGATGTAAAGGAGCCTTGTTTTGTCATACTACCAGAGTTGGTTTTCTAGTTCCTTCTCATTTGGGTAGGCTCTGTCAGAGGGAAGGTCTAAGGCTGAAGTCTGTTGTTCAGATTGTTTTGTCCCATGGGGTGTTCCCTTGATGTAGTACTCTCCCCTTTTCCTATGGATGTGGCTTCCTGAGAGGTGAGCTGTAGTGATGGTTATCTCTCTTCTGGGTCTAGCCACCCAGCAAATCTATCAGGCTCCAAGCTGGTACTGGGGGTTGTTTGCACATAGTCCTGTGATGTGACCTGTCTATGGGTCACATTCCATGGATACAAGCACCTTTTCTGGTGGAGGCGGCAGGTGGGTGAAATGGACTCTGTGAGGGTTCTTAGCTTTCATGGTTTAGTGCTCTATGTTGGTGCTGGTTGGCCTCCTGCCAGGAGGTGGTGCTTTCCAGAGAGCATCAGCTGTGGTAGTATGGAGAGGAACCAGTGGTGGGCAGGGTCCTAGAACTCCCAAAAGTATATGCCCTTTGTGTTCAGATACCTGGGTGAACAGGAAAGGACCATAGGTGGGGGCAGGGCTAGGTGTGTCTGAGCTCAGACTCCTTGGGCGGGTCAGCTGTGGCTGCTGTGAGGGATGGGGGTGAGGTTACCAGTTGAATGGAATTTTGTACCTAGGAGGATTATGGCTGCTTCTGCTGAGTCATGCAGGTTGTCAGGGAAGTTGGGGAAAGCTGGCAGTCACAGGCCTTACCCAGCTCCCATGCAATATGTAGGGCTGGTCTCACTCCCACCGTGCCCCACCTAACAGCACTGCCTCTGTTTCCAGGTAGTGGGCAAGCAGGGCTGAGGACCTACCTCAGACTACCCACCTCCCAGCTGCAAAAGAATAGGGCTTTAGTTCTTCCTCCGCCTGTGGAATCTGCCAGCCAGATTCGTGCTCTCCCCTGAGTTCTGGCCAGGAAGCTTCTCGAGTGTTTCAAATTGTTACAAAGTTCACCTGGAGGTTTCTGTCTCCCTGTGGCATTTTTCCCACACCTCCGGCTTCCCTCCCAAAGGATTGCTGTGATGCCAGGCAGGAATAGCCTACTTCCGGACCCAGTGAACTTCCAGGGCCTCTCCCACTGCTTCCTCTACCCTTGTGTTTCGCTCGGCTCTCTAAATTGACTCAGCTCCAGGTAAGGTTGGAATCTTCTGCAAACTAGACCTTCAGTTTCCCCAGTAGGGGTGTGTGTTCTGGGGTGGAGGATCTCCCTTTCTCACTTTTGCAGTTTGGGCAGTCACGGTATTTGGGGTGTCTCCCAGGCCCTGCAGGAACAGTCTGCTTCCTTCGGATGATTTATGGATCCTCTCAGGTTTCCTGATTTATTCCTGCAGTCATTCTGGAGCTAAAATTCACAATGCAAGCCTCCGCACGCTGCAAGCTAGTCCTGCCTCCCATCCACCATGATGATCTTTTAAGTCTAATGTGTGACATCATTTTTGAAGTACTGCCAACCAGCTTAGCTCATTGGAGCTTTGTTGTCCAGAGTTTTTACTGGGGGTCAGTTACACTGGTGTGGAACATCCACTTGACTGACCTTAGCTACTCAGTTGCCAGCTCCGCCAGAGGTCAAACTAATGCATTGTGGCCCAGAAACAGGTAAACAGAAACATGAATTCAACATAAATCACATTGTTAGCATAAATTATCTGGTGTGGCTCAAGGTCTTGGGTTTACAAAGACATTCATTAAGAAAGCTATTCCAGGCCGGGCGCGGTGGCTCAAGCCTGTAATCCCAGCACTTTGGGAGGCTGAGACGGGCAGATCACGAGGTCAGAAGATCGAGACTATCCTGGCTAATACGGTGAAACCCCGTCTCTACTGAAAAAATACAAAAAACTAGCCGGGTGAGGTGGCGGCGGGTGCCTGTAGTCCCAGCTACTTGGGAGGCTGAGGCAGGAGAATGGAGTAAACCCGGGGGGCGGAGCTTGCAGTGAGCTGAGATCTGGCCACTGCACTCCAGCCTGGGCAACAGAGCGAGACTCCGTCTCAAAAAAAAAAAAAAAAAAAAAAAAAAGAAAGCTATTCCAGAAGGCTCAGAGGTTATCTACCAGGAGCTGATCAAAGGCCAGTCCTTTCTTTGGAATGTGCAGGGTTTGAACACACCAGGCCTAGCTAAGTTAACCTTTTATTGTATTTGCAGAATTCACTGCACTTGCAGAATTCACTCTTCACACAGAATGCTTACATGAGGGTTAGCGATGCGTCTGAATGACACACGTTTGTATTATTGATGTTGTTAGGTTATTGGCTATCAAGGAACCTTTAAGATAATATGATCGTTGGTCATGCAGATGTTCAGTAATGCCAGAAATGGGTGTGGAAGTAGGTATTCAGATAAAGGCAGAGGTTGAAGTCAAAGTTGAAGAGCAGATTCAAAGACAGAAGAGTTTTTTAATAAAAATGCATTTTAAAAATTATTTTTATTGATATGATACTTTACATATTTATGGTATAAATATGATATTTTTGTTATATGCATAGAATGCATAATGATAAAATTAGGGTATTTGGGTTATGTATCACCTTCAGTATTATCTCTGCATTAGGAACATTTCAAGTACTCTTTTCTAGCTACTTTGAAGTATATGTTGCAACTGTAGTCACCCTACTCTGCTGTTGAACATTAGGACTTATATCTTCTATCTGACTGTATTTTTGTAGGCATTAACCAACCTCTCTTCATCCTTTCTCCCACCCACATTCTGTTCCCAGCCTCTGATATCTATTTTCTACTTTCTGCCTTCTCAAGATCAAGTGTTTAGCCCTCACATATAAGTGAGAACATGTGATATTTGAAGCCACTTGGTGAAAGTGGGCATCCTTATCTTGTCGCAGTTCTTAGAGAAAAAATTTTCAGCTTTCCACCTTTCAATATGATATTAGCATGGATTTGTCACATATGGCCTTTATTGTTTTGAGGTACATTCCTTCCATGATTGGTTTGTTGAGAGTTTTTAGCAAGAAAGGATGTTGAATTAGAATATATCAAATTATTTTTCTGCATCTTTTGAGATGATCGTATGATTTTTGTCCTTCATTTTGTTGATGTAATGTATCATGTTTAATGATTTGCATATGTTGAAGCATTCTTGGATCCCTGGGATGAATCTTACTTGATCATGGTGTATGATCTTTTGATGTCTTGTAGGATTCAGTTTGCTAATATTTTGTTGAGAATTTTTGCATCTATATTCCTCAGAAATATTGGCCTGTAGTTTTCTTTTTTTGTGTGTCCTTGTCTAGTTTTGGTATCAGGTAGTGCTGGTCTCACAGAATGAGCTAGGGAGAATTCTTTCCTCTTGAATTTTTTGAAATAGTTCGAGGAGAATTGGTGTTAGTTTCTCTTTAAAGATTTGGTAGAATTTGGCACCAAAACCATCTAGACTCCTAGATTTGATATACTCAATAAAGTGCCAGGTTACAAAATCAATGTACACAAATCAGTAGCACTGCTACACACCAACAACAACCAAGCTGAGAATCAAATCAAGAACTCAATCCCCGCCTCTTTTTTTTTTTTTTTTGAAACAGAGTCTCGCTCTGTCACCCAGGCTGGAGTGCAGTGGCGCGATCTTGGCTCACTGCAACCCCTGCCTCCCGAGTTCAAGCTATTCTCCTGCCTCAGCCTCCTGAGTAGTTGGGACTACAGGCGCCCACCACCACGCCCAGCTAATTTTTTTGTACTTTTAGTAGAGATGGGGTTTCACTATATTGGCCAGGCTGGTCTCAAACTCCTGACCTTGTGATCCACCTGCCTCAGCCTCCCAAAGTGCTGGGATTACAAGTGTGAGCCACCACACCTGGCCGAACTCAATCCCTTTTAAAACAGCTTCAAAAACAAAGTATCTAGGAATACGCCTAACCAAGGAAAGATCTCTGCAAGTAAAACTGCAAAACACTGCTGAAGGAAATCATAGACGACACAAGCAAATGGAAACACATTCCATGCTCATGGATGGGTAAAATCAATATTGTGAAAATGACCATACTGCCAAAAGCAATCTATAAGTTCAATGCAATTCCCATCAAAATGCCTTTAGACAATCCTAAAATTCATATGGAACCAATAAAGAGCCCACATAGCCAAATCAAGACTAAGCAAAAAGAACAAATCTGGAGGCATCACATTACCTGACTTCAAACTCTACTACAAGGCTATAGTTACCAAAACAGCTTGGTAGGCAGTGTGCGGTGGCTCACGCCTGTAGTCCCAGTACTTTGGGAAGCTGAGGCAGGTCGATCACTTGAGGTCAGGCGTTCAAGACCAGCCTGGCCAACATGGTGAAACCCAGTCTCTATTAAAAATACAAAAATTAGCTGGGTGTGGTGGCACGTGCTTGTAATCCCAGCTACTTGGGAGGTTGAGGTGGAAGAATTGCTTGAACCCAGGGAAGGAAGTTGCAGTGAACTGAGATCGTGCCACTGCACTCCAGCCTGGGTGACAGAGTGAGACTTTGCCTCAAAACAAAACAAACAAACCAACAACAACAAAAAACAAAAACAGCATGGTATTGGTAACAAGCCCATAGACCATGGGAACAGAATAGAGAACCCAGAAATAAAGCCAAATACTTACAGCCAATTGATCTTTGACAAAGAAAACAAAAACATAAAGTGGGGAAAGGACACTCAATTCAACAAATGGTGCTGGGATAATTGACAAACCACATGTAGAAGGATCCTCATCTCTCACCTTGTACAAAAATCAACTCAAGATGGATCAAAGACTTGAATCTAAGACCTGACACCAAAAAAATTCTGGAAGATAATTTGGAAAAGGTCTTCTAGACATTGGCTTAGGCAAAGAGTTCATTGACCAAGAACCCAAAAGCAAATGCAACAAAAACAAAGATAAAGAGATGGGACTTAATTAAAACAAAAAACTTCTGCACAGCAAAACAAATAATCAGCAAACAGACAACCCACAGAGTGGGAGCAAATATTCACAAACTATGCATCCAACAAAGAACTAATATCCACAATCTGCAAGGAACTCAAACAAATCAGAATGTAAAAAACAAATAATCCCATCAAAACTGGGCTCAGGACACGAATAGACAATTCTCAAAAGAAGATTTACAAATGACCAAGAAACATATTTTAAAATGCTCAACATCACTAATGATCAGGGAAATTCAAATTAAAACCACAGTGTGATACTACAGTCTTGTAAGAATGGTCATAACTGAAAATAAAAAAATTATAGGCATGGATGTGGTGAAAAAGGAATACTTTTTCACTGCTGGTGGGAATGTGAAATAGTACAACCACTATGGAAAAGAGTATGGAGATTTCTTAAAGAACTAAAAGTAGAACTACCATTTGATCCAGCAATTCCACTACTGGAATTACCCAGAGGAAATAAGCCATTATATGAAAAAGATACTTGCACATGCATGTTTATAGCAGCACAATTCGCAATTGCAGAGATATGAAACCAGCCTAAATGCCCATCAATGAACTAGTGAATGAAGAAAATGTGATATTATATATATTATATATATATATAATTCCATGGAATATAGTAGAAAATATGTGTGTACATATATATATACACATACGTAATTCCATGGAATATAGTAGAATATATATGAATTCTACTCAGTTATAAAAAGGAATGAAATAATGGCATTCACAGCAACCTGGCTGGAGTTGGAGACCATTATTCTAAGTGAAGTAACTCAGAAATGGAAAACCAAACATTCTGTGTTCTCACTGACATGTGGGAGCTAAGCTATGAGGACGCAAAAGCATAATAATAATATAATGGACTCTGGGGACCCGGGGGAAGGGTGGGAGGGAGGTGAGAGATAAAAGACTACACATTGGATATAGTGTACACTGCTCGGGTGACAGGTGCACCAAAATCTCACCCCAAAGAACTTATCCATGTAACCAAACACCACCTGTTCCCCCAAACTGTTGAAATAATAATTAAAAAAAGAAATTAAATTAGTGTTACTCACAAGTAGAGGCCTGTTAATATCCCAGTTTTCTATATAGCATCCTGGGATCTGACCAATCATAACCTCCTAGCATATTCCTCTTTTCTGGGCAAGAGTGATGGTGAGGGGGATTGGTACTATTCACCTTTATTTTTTCTCCTGTTATCCCATGTGTTTAACAAATCTATGGTCAGCTTCTTGGAAGAATAATAGTTAAAATTTATTGATCACTTACAATGTGCCAGGCACCATTATGAACAATTTACATGTACAAATTAGCTTGATTCTCAAACTCATCCTTTGAATTAAGCATTATTATTAACTTTATTTTTTAGATGAGGAAAATGGGGCCAAGAGAAAGTTTCATAACTTGTCCAAGATCTTCCAGTTGTCAACTTGGGATTCAAACTCAGGTAGCCTGGCTTAAAGCCTGTACTCTACCATTATTCTGATGGCAAAGATGGTAAAGTAGCTGATTCTGTGAAAAATATTACATATACATTCGCTTGAGACCAAACAATTGATTATATATGTTCTTTGATGTTTCCAGAGACGCTTACTTAATATGTCCATGTAGAACTGAAATCAGTTAATTTGAACACAGTGTAATGGAGTTTATCTCTGCTACTTGCTCATTCTTCCTGATTTAACTTTTGGATACAGCATCTTAAGTTTGGTCACCGCACAGTTTCACAGTGACCTGCAGATGGCAGTGTAGCCCAATTTAATACAATGCCAGTAATAGAAAATACCTTCTATTGAACAATTCTGTTTTCCTCCCATTTTCATAGCTCCATACAAAAGTTATGTCTCTAAATTGCATATTCTGTGCCCTGATCCCACAGAGAAATTAGCTTTTAAGAATATTTCTTTTTTCCCCAATTACAGCCACATGAATCCTTTTTGGGGAGGGTGGGTGTGGGTGAAATCTGGGTGGCTTCCTCTGCAGCTGCCTCAGAGCCTGGGCTTCTACTGGTTACATTTTCACTTTTAGCACCTACGTCAAAAGCTTATTTAGGGAAGGTGATGGATGTATTAATCAGCTTGAGTTAATCTTTCTACAATCTACACATATATCACAACATCATACTGTACCCTACAGATATATACAATTATTATTTGTCGATTAAAAAAAGCTTATTGGTGAAACACATCCAACTAGCGACGGGAATAAAATGTTTCATTTTTCAAATAATTCCATCAAAAGCACTAATATCGTTACCCCACACCAGGGATTTACTGAAGCCTCCTTGTTCTCCCTTTGGGTCTACAGATGAAGCTTAAAATTCTGACTTTTCTCCCTTCCTGTGGTTCCAGGAATCCTGGCATCCTGATGCTGCATTAGTGTTGGTGCTATCTGTGGGCACTACCATGGTGTAACATTCCTACAGCCTGACTCACCTGTTCTGCTCATTCTGTTTCTCTCTTTCTTGAAGGACCTCAAGGATACTTCCAGCATCATGTCATTTACAATTGCTGCCATAGCTCCCAAGAAGGTTTTTATGCCAGAAAAACCTAAGAATATTCTGCCTTGACCAAGCCGTTTTTCTTCTAAGCAAGTGCTCCTTAGAAAGATAAATGTGCAAAGGAGTCAAGAAAAGCAAAGCAGCAAAGTTTTTTGGTTTGTGGTTAACAGACTCCTTTTAACACCTGTTTCCTCCCTATTTTCTTTTTCTTCTTCTTTTTTTTTCTTGAGATGGAGTTTTGCTTTTGTTGCCTAGGCTAGAGTGCAATGGCGCAACCTCCCTACTTTCTTTCCTTGACTGAGGTCTGGCTCTCTCTTGTAGATGCTCATATTTTTATAGCCTTTTGAGGGGAGACTGCTCCTGATACCACATTTCACATGCAAATCAAGGATCTTTTTTTTTTTCACCTATACCAGCTTCCACCTTCCTCATTTTCAGACTTTCCTGGCACACACGGACGCCTTCAGTACTTGCTCCATCATCTGCTGTATTTCAAACCCTCGCGTCATCATCTAGTGTCCCTACTCCTATTTGTCTTTCCAGAGCTTTTTGACTACCTCTCTCTGAGAGGTGCCAAATCTTGTGCTTCTTATTCTTTGTTTTACATTTATACAATCTGTTATTTTACAACTTGTAGCCAGTTATTAAATAGTTATTGGATTAGATTGATTGAACTGATTATTATCTTGCACGTGGTTTCTAAAGTAGAGCTATCTAGTAAACTGTGATACCAGTAATCCTCATGCACACCTTGGGTGTATACTGCCACTGGTAGCTTAAAGGGAATAAATTTCCAGATTCTCGGTTTCCACACACTCTTTTCTAAAATTTGCCTGAGAGCCAGCCTGTGACCAAGGAATCCTGCTGATGTGCCTTTCCCTTCTCCCTTTTCCAATTATACTTCTCCTATTTGAAAAAGAAAAGCAAGTTTCTCACCCATGCAGAACGTTGTAGGTGCATTACTAAAAATCACAAAAAAGAATCTTGTGAAATTTTTAGCTTTAAAAGTACCTTGTCTTTTATGGTGATGCATACAAATCTCTAAGACATCAGAGGGATATTTGAAATATGGAGCCAGTGTTAAGAAAGTGAATGACTTTAATGACTGAATAACCAATCATTTTCCAAATCAAGTGGTGTCTAACTTTTTGTCAACTAATGGACTTTTACTTTTTTGATGATAGATGTCTACGTGATGTTTCAAACATATAACTTAAAAAGGGTTCAAAGAACTGAGTGACATTGTTGAAAACGTTTATCCATTTTTATCAACTGATTTATTTGAAATGATGTTGTCAATGCTCACAAGTAAAAATAGGAAATAGAAGTAGCTTTGATGCTGAACTCTGTATAATTAAGTAACATTCATTCTTAGCTTCATGAACTAATTGGAGAAAGTCCCATCTATGAGATACATTTGCAATGTTATGTTTGATATTTGTCAGGATTTATAAGTTACATGTATTATTTTGATCAATAGCGAATAAGTAAAATTTTGGATCAGAAGTAAATTTTTAGCATTTGGAAACTTATGGCAACAGAAATAATTTAAATAATATACATGTTTTTTTGCAGAAGAATGTGATGAGGTAATCAATAAAATACTTTCAAGTACAAATATATATTAGGATAAAATTCTGTGGGAGGATAGAATATAAATACAAGTTCAAGAAGAAAAAAGAATTTTGTGAAATTTTTAGCTTTAAAAGTACCTTGTCTTTTAAAAGTGTTTGATGGTGGGTGTCAAATTGCTATGGCATTTAGATTCCATTGGATACATTTAAAAGAGTGAAGTAGCAGTTTTATTTAAAATGTCAGTATTATAATGTGTGAGAAGTTATATCACTTGCAACTATTTAAGCTTAAATAATTTCTTTAAAAATCTTAAATGCCAATTACAAAATGTATGAGAGGAGATGTAGTTTTTCCACATCCTTTTAGGGTGCTTGTGAGTAAATGTTTCGGAATCACTGGGCAGGGCCGCAGAGTATCTCCTTTGACTCCAGGCCTAAATGGCCCCCCTTCTGCTCTTGCTCAAGATTGAATCTTAGAAGTTACTACTCTAGTAGGATGACAGTTTAAATCTACCGATAGAGCCAAAGTGAGAATTTCCTCATTGCCTCTGCCCACTGAAAACATGTCTTCATACTTGTTCTGAGCTTTGATCATTCAGAGCAGCACTCCTAGAGAATAAGTGAGGTATCAGTTGTCCAGTAGAAACAGTGAGGGACTTTGTACAGCAATCAGACACCAGCAAATGATACTATGAATCTAAGGAATAAAATCAGTGAAACTGTGAATAACAAATTTGGACATGCTTATATAATTTTAGTTAACTACATTCCTTTTTGGGGGGATATCTTATGAAAACTATTTTAATTTGAATGGTAGATGTGTTTAGATATGCTTAGTGGTTATTATCTTATGATGGGTTATACATGCATTATAATGTGTACATTACACTATGTTATGTATTGAGTTGTGGCATGCCTAATCCATGTTCCCAATTTGAACATTTGCCATGAAACTACTATAAAATTCAACAATTGTTACATTATTATTTTCTTTTTTGTGCGTGTTTCCCTGCCTAAGAATGTGAGAGATTTCTCAAAATTTGTCCTGTTTATTCTTGATTATTTTGGTGATTAATTTGTTAAATTTTTTCATATTTTATATTGGATGTTTTAAAATTGGGTGATTGTCCAAGTGGCTAATAGGCATTACAGTTTGGTTAATAAGCAATAAAAGAATACTTAAGGCTGCTTGGGTATCTGTAAAGTCAAAGATTTTACTGTGTCCCCTGGCTCTGGGCTTTCTGTGTTGTGCTGTGGATTTAGGAGAAGTAGAAGGAATCAGCAGTAAAATTCCTTCTGACTAAAGATGGACATTGCTTATAAACAGATGAACGATATTAGTAGTGGAAGAAGGGGAGATAATCACAGATGCTGCAGAGACTAAAAATATAATGAAGATGTCATGAATAATTTCATGGTAATGAATTTGAAAACATGAAATGTGCAAAGTTTCAGAAAATGTAAATTAATGAAATCAACTCAAAAATAGAAAACCTCAATGGTGTTATGACAAACAAATGGAAACTGTAATTAAACATCTTTCCATAAAAAGCAAGCAAACAAGCAAACAGATTACAGCAGGAGGTTTTACACATAAATCATAACAATAATTTCAAGAATAAATAATTCCAAACATATACAACTCTTTTTGACAATATAAAAGAGGGAATACTATCTACTTATTTTATAAAAATAGCATAACTTTGTCACTAAAATCTGTTTTTGAACTTTTTTTTACTGGTATATAATAGTCATACATTTTTTGGAGTACATGTAATGTTTTGATACATGCATGCAATGTGTGATCAAATCAGGGTAATTGAGATATCCATCACCTTGAACATCTATCTCTTCTCTATGTTGGGAACATTCCAATTCTTCCCTCCTAGCTATTTTGAACTGTACAATATATTATAGTTAACTATAGTCACCATGTTGTACTTTCAAACAGTGCCTCTTATTCCTTTTAACTGTATTTTTGTACCCATTAGCCAATCTCTTCTCATCCTTCCTTCCTAGCCTCTGGTAACCTGGTAACCAGCAATCAACTCTCTACCTTCACAAGATCACCATATACAAGTGAGAATTGAAGTATTTGACTTTCTGTGCCTGGTTTATTTCACCAAATATAATGACCTTCAGTTACAATCATTTTACTGCAAATGACAGAGTTTCATTCTTTTTTGAATGGCTGAATAATATTTTATTGTCTATATGTCCCATATTTTCTTCATTCATTTGTCTGTTGATGAACATTTAGCTTGATTCTGTATCTTGGCTCTTATGAACAGTGCTACAACAAACATGGGAATAGAGATATCTCCTTGATATACTGATTTCCTTTCTTTTGGACATATACCCAGTAGTGGGATTGCTAGGTCACACGGTAGTTCCATTTGTAGTTTTGTGAGGAATCGTCATACTGTTTTCCATAGTGGCCACACTAATTTCCATTCCCACCAACAGTATATAAGTGTTCCCCTTTTCTGCATCCTCACCAGCATTTTTTTTTTGTCTTTTTGTTAAAACCCGTTTTAACTGGGGTGAGATGACATCTCACTGTGGTTTTGATTTGCATTTCCCTGATGATTAGTGATGTGGAACATTCTTTCAAATACCTGTTGGCCATCTGTATGTCTTCTTTTGAGAAACGTTTATTCAGATCTTTTGCCCATTTTAAAATTGGATTATTTGCTTTTTTGCTTTTGGGTTTTTTATATATTTTGGTAATTTATCCCTTGTCAAATTGATAGTTTGCAAATATTTTCTTCTATTCTGTAGGTTGTCTTTTCACTTTGTTGATTGTTTCCTATGCAGTGAAGACACTTCTTTTTAGCTTGATGTAATCCCACTTGTCTAGTTTTGCTTTTGTTGCCTATGCTTTTGAGCTGTTACCCAGAAAGTCTTTGCCCAGACCAGTGTCCTGAAGCATTTCCCAAATGTTGTTTCTTGTTTTCTAGTGTTTTCAGTTTCAGGTCTTAAACTGAAGTCTGTATTTTGATTTGATTTTTGTATATGGTGAGTGATAGGCATCTAGCTTCATTTTTCTGCGTGTGGTTATCCAGTTTCCCGGCACTATTTACTGAAGGGACTGTCCTTTCCCCAAAGATTATTATTGGCACTTTCACTGAAAATAAATTGGATATAAATGTAGATATTAATATCTATTCTGTTCCATTGGCCTATCAGTCTGTTTTTATGCCAATGCCAGGCTGTTTTGGTTATTATGGCTTTATAAGGTATTTTGAATTCAGGTAGTGTGATACCCTCAGCTTTATTCTTTTTACTCAGGATTGCTCAGTCTATTTGGGGTCTTTTGTGATTCATATGAATTTTAGAATTGTTTTTCTATTTCTGTGAGGGATGTCATTATTATTTTGATAGGGATTGCATTGAATTTGTAGATTGTTTTGGCTAATATTCACATTTTAACCATATTAATTCTTCCAACCCATGAGCATTGGAAATCTTTTCATTTTTGTGTTCTTTTCAGTTTCTTTCATCAGTTTTTAAATAGTTTTCATTACAGAATTTTTTTTACTTCTTTGGTTAAATTTATTCATAGATATTTTATATTTTGTTTAGCTTTCTAAATGGATTTGTTTTCTTCATTGTTCACTGTTGGCATATATAAATGCTATTAATTTTTTATGTTGATTTTATGTCTTGCAACTTTTCTGAATTTGTTTATTAGTTTCAACAGTTTTTTGGTAGTCTTTAGGTTTTTCTAAATATACTATGTTATCTGTGAACAAGGCTAATTTGACTTCTTCCTTACCAATTTGGATGCCCTTTATTTCTCTCTTCTGCCTAATTGTTCTTGCTAGGACTTCCAGTGCTGTGTTAAACAAAACTTGTGAAAGTGGGCTTTCTTTTCTTGTTCTAGATCTTAGAGGACAGCCTTTCAATTTTTTTCAGTTCAGTATGATGTTAGCTGTAAGTTTCTTAGATGTGATCTTTATTATTTTGAGGTATGTTCCTTCTAACAGTTTATAGAGAGTTTTTATCATAGAGGGATGTTGTATTTTGTCAAATGCTTTTTCAGCGTCTTTTGAAATGATCATATGGTTTCTTTTCCTAGATTCTGTTAATGGGATTTATTACATTTATTGATTCGTGTATGTTGAATCATTCTTGTATTGTTGGAATTAATCCCATTTGATCATAGTGAATGATCTTTTTAATTTGTTGCTGGATTCAGTTTGCTAGTGTTTATTTGAGAATTTTTGTGTCCATGTTCTTCAGGAATATTGGCCTGTAGTTTTCTTTTTTGATGTATCCTTGTCTGGTATTGATATCAGGGTAATGCTGGCCTCATATAATAAGTTTGGAAATATTCCCTCCTCTTCAATTTTTTGGAATAGTTTGAGTAGAATTGGCATTAGTTCTTCTTTAAATGTTTGGTAAAATTCAGCAGTAAATTCATCTGGTCCTGGGCTTTTCTTTGATGGGAGACCTATTACTGCTTCAATTTGTTATTGGTATGTTCAGGTTTTCTATTTCCTTTCAATGCAATTTAGGCAGATTGTATGTGTCTGGGAATTTATACATTTCTTCTAGGCTTTCCATTTTGTTGGTATATAGTTGTTCATAATAGTCTCTAACGATCCCTTGTATTTCTGTGGTATCAGTTGTTATGTTTCCTTTTTCAAATTTCATTTTGAGTTTTTTCTATTTTTCTCTTAATTATTCTTACTAAAGGTTTGCCAATTTCATCTTTTCAAAAATCGACTTTTTGTTTTGTCTATACTTTGTATTGTTTTTAGTCTCTCTTAATTTCATTTGGCTCTTGTCTTTATTATTACTTTCTTTCTTTCTTTTTTTTTTTTTGAGGGGGAGTCTTGCTCTGCCGCCCAGGCTGGAGTGCAGTGGCCAGCTCTCAGCTCACTGCAAGCTCCGCCTCCCGGGTTCACGCCATTCTCCTGTCTCAGCCTCCCCAGTAGCTGGGACTACAGGCGCCCGCCTCGTCGCCCGGCTAGTTTTTTGTATTTTTTTTAGTAGAGACGGGGTTTCACCGTGTTAGCCAGGATAGTCTCGATCTCCTGACCTCGTGATCCGCCCGTCTCGGCCTCCCAAAGTGCTGGGATTACAGGCTTGAGCCACCGCGCCCGGCCTATTACTTTCTTTCTATTCTTTCCAGGTTTCATTTGCTCTTGTTTTTTAGTTTCTTGAGGTGCACCATTAGGTTGTTTATTTGAACTCTTTCTATTTTTTGAAACATTTATTGCTACAAACATCCCTCTTAGTACCGCTTACACTGTAGCCCATAGACTTTATTATTGTGTTTCCATTTCTTTTGTTTCAAAATATTAAAAAAATTCCTTCTTAATTTCTTCATAGGCCCATTGATCATTCAGGAACATGTTTAATTTCCATGTGTTTGTATAGTTTCTTCAGTTCCTCTTGTTAATAATTTCTAGTTGTATTCCATTGTGGTCAGAAAAGATATTTCATATAATTTTGACTTTTGAATTTGTTGAGACTTGTTTTGTGACCTAAAATATTATCTATCCTACAAAATGTTCCATGTGCTGATGATAACAATGTGTATTCCGTATCACTTGGATGAAATGTTCTATAAATATTAGTTAGGTCCATTGGGTCTAGTGTGAAGTTTAACCTGGATTTTAAAAAATTGATTTCTGTCTGGATAATCTGTTCATTACTGAGAGAAGGGTGTTAAAGTCCCCTAACATTATTGTATTGAAGTCTGTCTCTGACTTCATATCTGTTAATGTTTGCTTTACATATTTTGGTGCTCTGGTGTTCAGTGCATATATATTTGCAATTGTTATAGCCTCTTGCTGAATTGGCCCTTTTATTATCATATAGTAACATTCTTTTCTCTTTTTATAATCTTTGACTTGAAGATTTTGGAGTCCATTTGTATGGAATATCTTTTTTGTATCCTTTCATTTCAGACTATGTGTGTCTTTATAGGTAAAGTGAGTTTATTTAGGCAGCATATATTTGAACTCTGTTTTTTTTGAGACGGAGTCTTACTCTGTCACCAGGCTGGAGTGCAGTGGCATGATCTTGACTCACTGTAACCTCTGCCTCCTGGGTTGAAGTGATTCTCCTGCCTCAGCCTCCTGAGTAGCTGGGACTACAGGTACCTGCCTCTGGCTAATTTTGTGTTTTTAGTAGAGGCAGGGTTTCTGATCCCCCGTCTCGGCCTCCTAAAGTGTTGGAATTATGGGCATGAGCCACCATACCCAGCCCATTTATGTATTTTAATTGCAGTATTTAGTCCTTTAACATTCAGTATAATAATTGATAGGTAAGGACTTACTGTCATTTTGTTACTTGTTTTCTGATTGTTTTTTAACTCCTCTCTTCCTTTCTTCCCTCCTTAGTGTCTTCCTTTGTGGTTAGGTAATGTTTTCTGGTAATACATTTTAATTCACTGAGCTTTCTTTTTGGTGTATTTAATATGGGTTTTTGCTTTGTGGTTGCCATGAGGCTTACAAAATTATCTTATAAATATCATAAGTTATTTTAAACAGATGACGACTTAACTTTTATCACAGAAAACAACAGAAGGAAAGGAAAAACTATAAAACTCTATACTTTAATTCCACCCCCCATTTTAACTTTTTGTTTTTCCAGTTTACATCTTTTTATATTGCCAATCTCTTAAAAGGTTGCAGTAGTTATTTTTTACAGATATTTTTTGGTATTCATTCTAGATTTATGAGTAGATTACACAATGACAATATTAGAGTATTGTTAATTTGTCTGTGTACTTACTTTTACCAGTGAATTTCTTTCTTTTTTTTTGAGATGGAGTCTCACTCTGTCACCTAGGCTAGAGTGCAGTGGTGTGATCTCAGCTCACTGCAACCTCTGCCTCCCGGGTTCAAGTGATTCTCCTGCCTCAGCTTCCCAAGTAGCTGGGATTACAGGCACCCAGCACCACACCCAGCTAATTTTTGTATTTTTAGTAGAGATGGGGTTTCATCATGTTGGCCAGGCTGGTCTTGAACTCCTGACCTCAGGTCATTCTCTCCCCACGGCCTCCCAAAGTGCTGGGAATACAGGTGTGAGCCACCACGCTCAGCCGGTAAGTTTCATATCTTCAAATATTTTGCTTTTGCATGATAGCATTATTTTCTTTCAGACTGAATAACTTTTAACATTTCTTGTAAGATGGGTCTAGTGGTGATGAATTCCTTCTGTCAGCTTTTGCTTGCTTGGAAAAGACTTTATCTCCCCTTCATGTTTGAGGGAAAGCTTTTCTGGGTACAGTATTCTTGGTTGGAAGTTTTTTTTTTTTTTTTTTTTTTTTTTTTCCGTTAGCACATTGAATATGTCATTCTACTTCCTTTTGGCCTTTATGTTTTCTCCTGAGAAGTCTATTGCCAGATGAATCTGAGCCCTTTTATATGCTATTTGCCTCTTTTCTCTTGCTGTTTTTATGATCCTTTCTTTGTCCTTGACCTTTGAGGGTAAACTCTCAAAGTCTTATATGCCTTCAGGTGGTATTATTTGGATTGAAGTCATTTGGTAATCTCTAGCCTTCCTGTAGCTAGATTATATCTTTCTCTAGGTTTGGAAACTTTTCTGTTATTATTTGTTTAAATAAGCTTTCTAACACTTTATCTTTCTCAATTTCCTCTTTAATGGCAATGACACTTAGATTTGCTCTCTTAAAAGTATTCTCTATGTTTCACAGGCGTTCTTCATTTCTTTTCATTCTTTTTTCTTTCTTCTCCTTTGACTGTGTATTTTCCAATAGCCTGTCTTTGAACTTACTGATTTTTCCCACTGCTTGACCCATTGTGCTGTTGAGAGCCTATAATGTATTTTTCAGTTTAGCAAACATATTTCTCAGTTCCAGGTTTTCTGTTTAAATTTTTAAATTATTTGAATATCTTTGTTAAATATCTGTAGTAAATTTCTGAATTGCTTTTCTGTGTTGTCTTGGAGTTCACTGAGTTTCCTTTGAACTGCTACTTTGGATTCTTTAACAGAGCTTATACATCATTGTCTCAGGGTCAGTCAGGGGCTCATTGCTTCGTTCATTTGTGGAGGTCAGAGTTCCCTGTTTGCTGTTGTTTCTTATGGATATACATCTATGGCTTTGCGTTGGAGGACTACTTACAGTTTTTGCTGTCTGGCTTGTTTTGGTCTTCCTAGGGTATGTTTGCTATGAGGTAATTTTTAGCTGCCTGTGGGTCTCTTTATCCTAGATTGTTGCCTTCTTTTCAACACTAGATGGTGCTTTAAGCCCAGTTTTGGCTTGGGCTTCTTGTAACGGTTCAGAGTGTTGCCCATCCCTGATTGAGGAGAGAGAGGAAGTCCCAAAGAAGTTACCATACCCATGAGGGAAACCTGGCTAGGGATTTGTGCCCAGAAGACTGGTAGAATGTGCCTCATAGAATGTCGTGCTGCTGAACAGACACTCTGATTTGGCATCTCCTTTGGCTTAAAGACCAGAGTTTCACAGACTGGGGTTTCTAGTCCCGCTTTCCCTTTTTGTCTCCAGCTGGCCTTGGGGTTTTCCTTCCTACAGGTACTCATGATGTTTCCCACGAGTTGAGGCAGGAATGGTTTTCCTACAAGGGAATCCATGATGGTGGAGAAGCTGGCTATCTACCTCAATCTCAATTTTTCTGATCTGGAAACCATAAGTCTGGGGGGAATTTTCCACAAATGGTGCTTGGCAGATTGAGGATCAGTATCAAAGATAGACAGGTTTGTTTCTCTTACCTTAAGCTCGGAGTTTCTCACTTCTCTGTGGCTCTAGGGATTGCCCCAGCCTCAGATTTGAGTTTTAGGATTTTGCTGGTTGATATATATATGTATATATATGAGGGCTGGGGTACAGGATCTTGCTTTGTCACCCAGGCTGGAGTGGAGTGGCTCAAATATGTCTCACTGCAGCCGTAACTTCCTGGGCTCAAGTGATCCTCCCACCTCAGCCCCCCAAGTAGCTGGGACTACAGGTGTGCGCCACCACAGTTGGCTAATATTTTGTGTTTTTGTGGGGGCAGGGTTTTGCCATATTGCCCAGGCTTGTCTCGCACTCTTGGACTCAAGCAATCTGCCTGCCTCAGCCTCTGAAAATTCTGGGATTACAGGTGTGAGCCACTGCACCTGGCCCCTGGTGATAATCTTGATGCTGGATATTTGTTCTTAGTTTTCTGTTGGGGAGAGCAAAGTCAGATTGTTTCTGCTGTACCATTTTGGTGACATCCTTTGATACTAAAATCTTTTAAGGAAAATATAAGAATAATGTGTCACAGGCTAATCTTGTTTATATAAAGATGCAAAAATATGATCAAATTAGCAGCAAAGTCAACCTAAGTATCTTAAAGACAAGATACTACTTCAGGAAAACTGGATTTCTTTCTGAAAATAATTTTTTTTAAACAAGTCTGTTATTACTACTCATCATATTTAGATATTAAAATAAAACACACATGATTATTTAATTAAATGTAGAAAAAGCATTGGTATCATTCAACATCCTTCATTGTTAAAAGTCTTAGAAAACAAGGAATAAGAGGAATAAGAAACAATAGGAAACTTTCTTAACATGAAAAATTAAGGTTATTTACAAATAATTTGTAGGAAACATCATATTTAATTATAAATTACTGAATGCACTTATCTTAAAATCAGAAATAGGCTGGGTGTGGTGGCTCACACCTGTAATCCCAGTACTTTTGTGGCCGAGGTGGGCAGATCACCTGAGGTCAGGAGTTCGAGACCAGCCTGACCAACAAGGACAGTAAAACCAAATATCGCACATTCTCACTCATAGGTGGGAATTGAACAATGAGAACACTTGGACACAGGATGGAGAACATCACACACCAGGGCCTGTCATGGGGTTGGCGGAGAGGGGAGGGATAGCATTAGGAGATATACCTAATGTAGATGCAAGTTAAGGGGTGCAGCACACCAACATGGCACATGTATACATATGTAACAAACCTGCATGTTGTGCACATGTACCCTATAACTTAAAGTATAATAATAATAATAATAATAATAATAATAATAATAATAAAAGAGCTTTGGAACATGGAAAAAAAACCAGAAATAATTCAGAGAATGCTGCTATTACTACATTTATTCTCATTATACTAGAGTTTCTAGCCTGATTATTAAAATAAGAAAAGGAAATAAAAGGCCAAATAGTTGGAAAGGAAGAAAGAAAAAATGTCGTTATTTGTGGATGGCCTGATTATCTATATAAAATCAAAAATCAAAATAATCTATAATTTATCAAAATTGATATACTTCAATATCTTTATTTATAAAATATAGATAACAATAACGTCCACTCTGTTTATGAGAGTTAAATAAAATGCTGTGTATAGCCCTACAACATTGAAATTATACTGCAGTTTCTCAGATTCTCTTGCAACCAGAATGCAGGCTTGTGAACTAGCTCTTCTAATTTTAGGAACTTTCACAAGACCTTAGCCTGGAGATGAGCAGTGTGTGAAAACAGCCTTCATTTTGCTGGCGTATATTGCCTGCCAAAACATACAGGTCGAAAGGACAGCAATGATTGCAGGACTGATTTCTGATGGGGAAATACATTTTACTGTTGCTTTAATCAAATTCTTGGCATTTAGTACTTGGCAGCACCATGGCCATGCAGGAGGTTTTCTCATCAAACCAGTGCTGTGGCAAAATTGTTGGCATTTTAACCAGAAGCTTGGACATCTGTTTCTCCAGACTTTCTAATAATTTCAGGAACTGATAGTCTTTATTGAATTACTTTTCTGTTTAAATTAGCCTTAGACTAGGATAGTTTGCAATAACTACCTTGGCTAATACACAATTACTTTCACTTTTAAAAATCTTTATTATGCATGCTTGTTTTACAAGGTCGAATCAGTTGCGTGTAGACAATGTAGAATTTGTATTTCTTATCAATTAAGTTTTTTTTGTTTTGTTTTGTTTTGTTTTTGTTTTTGTTTTTTTTTGAGATGGAGTCTCGCTCTGTCACCAGGGCTGGAGTGCAGTGGCCGGATCTCAGCTCACTGCAAGCTCCGCCTCCCAGGTTTACACCATTCTCCTGCCTCAGCCTCCCGAGTAGCTGGGACTACAGGCGCCCACCACCTCGCCCAGCTAGTTTTTTTTGTATTTTTTTAGTAGAGATGGGGTTTCACCGTGTTAGCCAGGATGGTCTCGATCTCCTGACCTCGTGATCCGCCCGTCTCGGCCTCCCAAAAGTGCTGGGATTACAGGCTTGAGCCACCGCGCCCGGCCATCAATTAAGTTTATCATAAGTATTCTTTCTACATTATTTGCTTTTCATTGTTTTTTATTTTGATGATTATAAGATAATTGAACATTGTGTTAGATCCATTTTGTTGCAGGACATTTAGGTTGTTTCCAGGTTATGGCTATTTTAACCAATGTAGCAATAATCACTTTTATGCATTTAACTTTCTCCCCTTCTTTGTATCCATTCTTAGGATAATTCCTGTGGTGTGCATTTTGTACCTACTGCTGTGTTGATTTCCAAAATATTGCCTCACGTTTCTCAACATAACTTTTGAAACCCTGGAATGTAACATATTTTCAGAGAATGTTTATACCCATTGCCTTGTTTATCCGAAAAAATTCTGTTTGACAGGGCAGGTTTCATTAAATTCTTTCAGTTGATAAAAGCTTCAGATTTTTTCACGACGTGCCCAGTTTTTACCCTGTTGGTAGGAGAGCTGACATGAGAACTCCGTGATGCCAATACTCGATTTCTGATGCCTTTAATTTCCATTAAGACACTGTTCTAAGCTATGGGGCTATAGCTGTGAGCAAGACAAGGTGAAAAAAACTTCTTACTCTCATGGAATATACCTTCCAGGAGACAAGAAACAAAGGGGTAATTTCAGATAACTGTGTCATGAAAGTCCTACTAAACAGATAAGTAATTTAGACAGTTTCCATTTTGATGTTTCTGTGGAGGTATATCTTCAAATGTATGAAGATAATCCTAGTTAGACTGATAATAATCTCACTTTTTTTTTTTTAATGGAGTCTCACTTTGTTGCCCAGGCTGGAGTGCAGTGGTGCAGTCTTGGCTCACTGCAACCTCCACCTCCCGGGTTCATGCTACTCTCCTGCCTCAGCCTCCCGAGTTGTTGGGACTACCGGTGCCCACCACCATGCCCGGCTAATTTTTACATTTTTAGTAGAGATGGCGTTTCGCGTGTTAGCTAGGATGGTCTGGATCTCCTGACCTCATGATCCTCCCACCTTGGCCTCCCAAAGTGTTGGGAATAAAGGCGTGAGCCACTGTGCCTGGCTGGTAATAATCGTACTTTTACAACGTACCTGTTATACACTGTTATACTGTTTATCCCACTTGGCACTTTACAGGCACATCCTTCCATTGTCAGAATGAGTCCTGTGTAACATGAGGCGGGTTTGTGTCTGAACTAAATGAGGATTTCACTCACTTACTCACTTGTTTATTCCTTCATTTATCTAATTTGCTCTTTCATTCATCAAATATTTTCAAAACTGTACTACATGTCAGACATTGTGCTAAACACTGTAACTATAAACAGAAATAAGGCATAGTCCCTGCTATTGAAAAGCTAAGAGATGAATAGACCTTTGGATGAAATTTGTCGTTTCAGTCTTATACCATTACGTGACTGTAGCTTATAGAGTTATAAAATCAATATTGTTTGCCTTACTCATCCTCGCATGATTTTCATTTTGCTTTAATCTTATCCTCCTTTGCTTTACCAAAATGGAGGACCTAATTTTAGTTTTGCGTCTAAGCAAAAACAATGCGTATTCTGTAGGGTGTTCTTTAAAGTTTCATGCCTCTGCTTTTAAGGTTTAGAGGGCTGATGACGGAGAGTTCAGATACTGCAACCTGGTTAACAATGTGAAATCCTACCCCTTACCTCTGTAGTTTCTCACAAAATCATTTCGCTGAGTGAACTGTCATTTGAAAGACGTCTTAATGGAACTTTGTATTTAAATAGCAATTCATTTGTTTTTGTTTCTTATTAATGAAAAGTTATATCATAATTTCTGATGTGAAAAAATTGGTATAAATCTTGTCTCTTAGACTTAAAAAGTCTAATTACCTTAAGAACATATTCTGTACCTTTCTTATCCTATTTTTTTGTGTGTGTGGGAGATGTATACATATCTATCCCCATCCTTCCACCACTAAATTTGGCCACCTGTGAACAATCAGAGAAGCAAGGGTGGAATTTGCACTATCTGCTCACATGCATTAGTGTGGGCATCCTTGTGTGTTTCTTTACAAATATGTGCATTTATGCTTGTGTGCAGTTCAAAAACATGGTCAGTTTTGATAGCTAGAAATTTCATAACTATAATTTATAGAATATTTGACTATAGAATTCAAAATGGCTATTCAATGAAATAAATCAATTTTAACAACATTTTTTTTTCATGTAGATTTGGAGCTTTGACTGTGTTTTTAGGACTGGAAATGGTGGTATTCGAGGGAGAGACTGTAATTCTCTGAAGTGTGTGTGTCTGTGTGTGTTGGCCTAATGAGATAAGGAATTAATCATATGGCATTTTCTGTAGATCTCAGTTGCTTATCTGAAACTGCAGTACTTGAATGAACTGATAATTCTTTTTGTCTTCTTCCTTCCTACTTGTCTCCCTCTCCCTTTTCTATCTTATTTCAGTTTCAATTTCTCCTTCTTCTTCCCCTATATTTATTGAGATATGTATGAAGGACTATGACCTACTTGGGGCATGGGTAAATATTTACAGTTTGAAGAGTGAACAAGATTTATAGAGTCATAAAAATGATTTATTAGGAGTTCCTGATAGAAATATCACAATAAATTTCAAAAAGGGATTTTTTTTTTTTTTTTAAAGAGACAGGGTCTGGAGTTCCTGATAGAACTATCATAATAAACTTCAAAACGGGATTTCTTTTTTAAGAGACAGGGTCTTACTCTAGCAACCAGGCTGGAATGTAGTGGTTTGATCATAGCTCACTGCAGCCTCAAACACCTGGGCTCAAGCAATCCTCCTGCCCCAGCTTTTCATGTAGCTAGGACTATAGGCGCATGCCACCATGCCTGGCTCATGTTTTAATTTTTTAAATTTCTGTAGAGACGAGGTCTTGCTGTGTTACTCAGGCTGGTCTTGAACTTCTGGCCTCAAGTGATCCTCCCTCCTCGCCCTCTCAAAGCACTGGGATTACAGGCACGAGCCACTGCACCCAGCCAAAAAGGAAAATATTTTTAAGAGTATGATTTTGGAAACTTTCATTTCATTTTTTTTTTTTTTTTTTACAATTGGTTTATCATTTTTTAATGATTGGCTCAGTGAAATACCGAGACCAATGGTTCTCAACTGGGTGGAATCTTGCTTTCCCAGAAACGTCTGGCAATATCTGGAGACATTTCTTATTGTTGTAACTTGGTGGTGGGGCAGTGCTACTGGCTGTAGTGGGCTGAGGCCAAGGAGGCTGCCATAATGCCCAGGGCTTCCTTGACAACAAGAATTATCCTGCCCAAGAGAACTGAGACTGGAATCTCACTGCTCCCCATCCCCGCCAAAGCTGGGTATCCGTGATGAAAGAGAGAATGCCAGTGAGTCTTGGTATATTCTTGACAGCTTGTGAGGTGCACATCAGGCCAAATGAAGTATGGGCACATGGCAACTGAGGCACAAGGTCAGGTTGAGGAAGGGAAGGATGAGGAGAGTAATAATTGTCCCTTTACTCTGTGTGCCCTCAGGGCTCGTTTCAGATTTGACTGCATTTGTTTGGCCTTTCTGGTTTTGTGACACAATAGGCGCTGTAACTTCCTGCCTTTCTGGAGACTCAGGCTAGGCTTACCGTTCCTGGAATCCAGTGGCATATCATGTAATTTACATTTCCATTCAAAAAAATTTTTAAAGTTTTTTTAAATTTATATAGATTCACAAGAAGTTGCAAAGATAGTACAGAGAGATCCCATCTACCCTTCATCCAGTTTCTCTTAATGGTTACATCTTAAAGAAGTATGGGACAATACCAAAGCTAGGAAATTAACATCGATGTAACGGGTGTAGTTTTAGAATTTTTTTTTGTTTTTTTTAGATGGAGTCTCACTCTGTCACCCAGGCTGGAGTGTAGTGGCCTGATCTCAGCTCACTGCAACCTCCACATCCCAGTTCAAGCAATTCTCCCATCTCAACTTCCCTCGTTGCTGGGACTACAGTGCACCACCACACCCAGCTAATGTTTCTATTTTTAGTAGAGACAGGATCTCACCATGTTGGCCAGGCTGGTCTCAAACTCCTGACCTCAGGTGATCCGCCTGCCTCAGAATCCCAAAGTGCTGGGATTGTAGGTGTGAGCCACTGCGCCCCGCCAGTTCTATGACATTTTATGACACATATAGATTCATGTAACCATCATCACAATAAAGATCCAGAGTGTTTTCATGATTACAAAGATATCCCTCTACCTTCTTTGGTCACATCCACCCCCCTTCTCCTACCATCCCTGACTCCTGGTGACTACTAGTTTTTTCTTCATCTCTATATTTTTATTATTTTACATCTTCATTCTTTAAAATAACTTTTCTATTATAGGGAAGGTAAAATAACAAATTTAAAGAACATTATAAGATAGAGTAATAAGATAAAGCCTTCAATTTTACACTATTTTCAATTACTTATTATGTCAGGGAATATCTGTGAAGCCATGTTGTCCATTTCTGGAAGAAATTCGTTTTGCAAAGTATTTCTTTCTCCTATTGAGTCATCTTTAGGTTTATATGAAATGTGTTTCGCATGGAGGTCTGGAATTTGATTCTTCCTGCTTCTGCTTCTCTCCTTTGTTTTCTCTCTTGCCTTCTTCACAGGACCCTGGTATTCACACTACATGAGTCTTTCTGGTCAAAGCTGGATGAATTCTTGTTTTTAAGCCTTGGGCCACTCACTTGTGTCATTTTTCTGGGAAAGTAATTTTCCTGATTACGAATGAGGTTGAGCACCTTTGCAAATGCTTGTAGGCCATTTGGATGGGGTGTGTGTGTGTGTGTGTGTGTGTGTGTGTGTGTGATGTGCCTATTTAAATCTCTTAAATTTTTTTCTGTCTGATTGTTCATATTATTTTCTTATTATTTGTAGGAATTATTTGCATATTTTATATGAAAGTCTCCTTTTGTAACGTTACCTGCCAATATTTCTCCCATTACATGGCTTTAAAAATTAGGCTTTATTTTTAAGAGCTGTTTTGGATTCGCAGCAAAATTGAATGGAAGGTACAAATGTTTTTCAAATATCACCTGCCCCCTCACATGCATACTCCACTAGAGTGGTGCATTTGTTATAATTGATGAACCCACATTGACACATCATTATCACCCACTGTCCGTAGTTTACATTAGGTTAACTCTTGATGTTGTACATTCTTTGGGTTTTGACAAACTTATAATAACACGTATCTATCATTATAGGGTTACACAGAGTAGTTTCACTACCTTCAAAATCCTCTGTGCTCTGCCTATTCATTCCTGTATCCCCTGGCATTTCTCTTTTGACTGCCTCCATAGTTTGGCCTTTTCCAGAATGTCATATAGTTGGAGTCATAATTACATAGGCTTTTCAGATTGGCTTCTTTCACTTAGTAATATGCATTTAAGGATCCTCTATATCTATTCATGGTTTGACAACTTCTTTATTTTTAGTACTATATAATGATCCATTGTTTGACTGTACTGCAACTTCATGTTTAGTCTTTAAATTTTTTTTAAGGTTTTGTAAGTACACAGTAAGTGTATATATTTATGGGTTACATGAGTTATTTTGATACAAGTGAAATAATCACATCAGGGTAAACAGAGTATCCATCACCTCAAGCATTTGTTCCTTGTGTTTCAAATAATCCAAATATACTCTTTTAGTTATTTTTAAATGTACAATTAAGTTATTGATTATAGTCACCCTGTTCTGCTATAAAATAGCAGGTCTTATTCATTCCATTTTTTTGTACGCATTAACCACTCCCACCTCCCCACCAGTCCCCCACTACCCTTCCGAGCCTCTGGTAACCATCCTTCTACTCTCTACCTACATAAGTTCAATTGTCTTTACTTTTAGACCCCAAGGTAAGTCAAAACATGAAACATTTGTCTTTCTGTGCCTGGCTTATTTCACTAACAAAGTGATTCCAGTTCCATCCATCTTGTTGCAAATGACAGGATCTCATTCTTTTCCTATGGCTGAATAGTACTCCATTGTATATACGTATCTAGAAGTAAGATTGCTGGATTGTATGTTAGCTCTGTTTTTAGTTTTCTGAAGAGACTCCAAACTGTTCTCCATAGTGGTTGTACTAATTTACATTCCCACCAACGGTGTATGAAAGTTCCAATTTCTCCACATCCTCGCCAGTATTTCTTATTGCCTGTCTTTTGGATATAAGCCAATTTAACTGGGGTGAGATGATATCTCATTGTAGTTTTGATTTGCATTTCTCTGATGATCAATGATATTAAGCCCTTTTTCATATACCTGCTTGCATTTGCATGTCTCCTTTTAAGGAATATTTGTTCATATCTTTTTGCAGATTTTCAAATTGGATTATTAGATTTTTTCCTACAGAGTTGTTTGAGCTCCTTATAAATTCTGATTATTAATCTCTTGTCAGACAGGTAGTTTGCAAAGATTTTCTCACATTCTGTGTATTGTCTCTTCACTTGGTTGAATTGTTTCCTTCTATGCAGAAACTCTTTAACTTAATGTAATCCCATTTGTCTGTTTTCGCTTTGGTTGTCTCAAAAACTATTGGTTGAATGAACAATTAAATACTAAACTGCATAGTCTCAAAATGGTATATTTATTTGTTTATTGATTTATTTTAGAGACAGGGTCTTTCTCTGACCCCCAAGTTGGAGTGCAGTGGTGTGATCATAGGTTACTGCAGCCTTGAACTCCTGGGCTCAAGTGATCTTCTTGCCTCAGCCTCCCAAGTAGTGAGAGCTACTGGCTTGTGCCACCGCACCTGGCTTCAATGAGTTCTACTAATACCTAGATCTTTAAGATCTTATGACTCTTGTGCTGAAATGATTTTGGAAGTTTTTAGTACTCATTGTCACTCGACTGGAGCCTTTGGCAAAAGGCTATTATTGCTACCTAGTGGCAATTACTGGTATTTTTAGACTAGAAAGTTTGGACTAGCAGCTTCAAGGTACACTCCATTTGAAAGGTAATTACTAGCCTATTATTGGGCTTTGATTGAACATGCTTCAATCAAATTTATGTCCAAACTGACGGACATAAACCCCAGGTAAGAGTGGCTGAATCTCACGATTTCCAACAATTAAAGATTTTGCCCAGATGGGTGATAAGAAGGGTTCTGTTGCAAATAATTATTAAATCATATGGCTTGGTTTAGGTGTAAGTTATTAATAGGATGTCAGGCTGTTTGCCAATTAAAATATCTATGGCTGAGATTGGAGCTCCAGCATTAGCCTATGGGTAGACCTCTAATTTGTTAAATTACTATGGGCTCTTTGCCTCAATTGTTGGTTTGGTTGGTGATGAGCAAGCTTGCAAGATTTGGGTTGGAGGGCTTGTATTGACTAAACTTGATGGCACGTGGGCCTCAGCATTTCCCATAATTGAGCAATTACTTGGAGGGTCTGGACTGCAGACCAATGAAAGCACCCAACCAATAGTAGTGATACCCACAGTTAACAAAATGGTGTACAGCTGCACTTGACAGTGTTTTTTTTTGTGTGTGTGTTAGTGGTGGTGAGAATTTAGGCTCAAATAGGTCCTGGGAAGACTATGCACCCTTGAATTGGCCTCCAGCATTTGTGGGATAGAGGCAAGATTAAACATTTATAAGTACAAGGAAGATATATTTAAGAGTCTCACATATAATGAATATTTATATATATGTAGGGGAGATGTATCTCTCCTTTAAATGTAGGAAAGGGCAATGGGAAAGTTTTCAAAAAATTGGTGTGAGATATGAATCACTGAAAGGTCCTTGATTTAAGGGAGATTAAGGCCTGGGGCAATATAGAGACCCATTCCGAGGTCCATTTTATGGGCTGAAATTTGAAAGAGTTGTTTGAGGGGACTATTATGTCTATCAATTAAACCAGCTATCTGGAATCTATCAGGGACATGAAAATTCCACTGACGCCTTTATAAAAGAGAGCCCAGCATTCAGTATTCTGAGAATTGAAATGTGTGCCTTGGCTACTGTCAGGAAATGAACTCCAAAGGGGTCAAGGAGTATACTTGTTATTGATTGCTAGTTTTATTCCATTGAGATCTAAGGGGATACTTGATATAATCTCTCTCTCTCTATTTTTTTTGAGACAGAATCTCACTCTGTTGCCCAGGCTGGAGTGCAGTGGCACAATCATGACTCACTGCAGCCTTGGCCTCCCAGGACTGAAGATCCTCCCACCTCAGCCTCCTGAGTAGCTGGGACTACAGGTGCATGCCACCACACCTAGCTAATTAAAAAAAATTTTTGTATAGACAGGGTTTTGTCATGTTACTCAGGCTTGTCTTGAACTTCTGAGCTCATGCAATCTGCCCTCCTTGGCCTCCCAAAGTGCTAGGATTATAGGCATGAGCCACCACACTGGGCCTGATTTCAGTTTTTAAAAAGACACTTGTTTTGTGTCTTAACATATAGTCTATCCTGGGGATTGTTCTGTGTACTGACGAGAGGAATGTGTATTCTGTAGCTGTTGAATGAGATGTTCGTTCTATAAATTTCTATTAGGTCTGTTTGATCTACAGTACAAATTAAGTCCAATGTTTCTTTGTTGATTTTCTGCTTTGATGATCTGTTCAATGCTGGAAGTAGGGTGTTGAAGTCCCCAACTATTATTGTAATTGGTCTATCTCTCTCTTTAGCTCTAATAATATTGTTTTATATATATGGATGTTCCAATATTGAGGGGAAACATATTTAGAATTGTTACAGGCTCTTGCTGACTTGATCCCTTTATCATTATATAATGACCTTCCTTTCTTTTTTTATGGTTTTTTCACATAAAGTCCATTTGGTGTGATGTAAGTATAGCTACTCCTGCACACTTTTGGCTTCTCTTTGTCTAGAATAATTTTCCCCATCTCTTTACTTTCTGTCTTTGTATGTCTTTACAGTAAAGTGAGTTTCTTGTAGGCAGCAAATAATTGAGTCTTTTAAAAAAAATTCTTCAGCCAGTTTATATTCTTTAATTGGGGAATTTCAAGGTTGTTATTCATTGATGAGGACTTACTCCTATCATTTTTTAAATTGTTTTCTGACTGTTTTGTATATTCTCTCTTTCTCTTTTTTGCTTATCTTTACTAATCGGTGGTTTTTTTGTAGTGGTAACATTTGACTCCTTTCTCTTTCTCATTTGGGTACCTGTTCTATCAGTGAGTTTTATATTTTCTTGTATTTCTATAATGGTAGATATTGTCCTTGTCCTTTTGCTTCCAGTTATAGGATTCCTTTAAGCATTTTTGTGTAGATCTAACCTAGTGGTAATGAATTCCCCTTGTTTTTGATTGTGTAGGAAAGCCTTTAGTTTTCCTCTATTTTCGAAGGGTAGCTTTGCTGGGTCTGTTATTCTTGGCTGACAGTTTTTTTTTTTTTTTTTTTTTTTTTTTTTCATGACCTTCCAGTGAATGGCAGTTTTTTTTCCATCAGGACTTTGAATATATCATCCCATTCTCTTCTGGCTTGTAAAGTTTCTGTGGAGAAATAGGCTGTTAGTCTGATAGGGATTCCCTTATATGTGACTAGGTGCTCTTCTTTCACTGTTTTGAGAATTATCTCTTTGTCTTTGACTTTTGACAGTTTGGTTATAATATACCTTGGAGAAAACCTTCTTGTGTTGAATCTATTTGGAGATTTTGAGCTTCCTATATCTGGATGTATGTCTACATCTCTTGTAAGGCTTGGGAAGTTTTCAGCTATTATTTTGTTAAATAGATTTTCTATGCCTTTGCTTATCTCTTCTCTTTCTGGAACTCTCAACATTTGAATATTTGGCCACTCTGTGGTGTCTCATGGGTCACCAGGGCTTTTTTCATTCTTAAAAAACTTTTTTTTTGTCTGACTGGATTACTTCAAAATAACTGTTTTCAAGTTTAGAAATTCTTCTTGATCTGGTCTACTCTTAAATATCTTTATTGTAGTTTTTATTCCATTCACCAAATTATTCAGTTCCAGAATTTCTGCTTGGTTCTTTTAAAAAATCATATCTGTCTCAGTGGAATTTTTCATTCAGATCATAGATTGTTTTTCTGATTTGCTTGCATTGTTTATCTTTGTTTTCTGTGTCACACTGAGTTTCTTTAATATTATTATTTTGAGCTTTTAAAGGCATTTCATAGATTTCCTTTCTCTTGGGACCTGTTAGTGCACAATTATTATGTTGTTTTTAGCTATCATATGCTTTATTTTTTCATGTCTCTTTTGTTCCTGTGTCAACATCTGCTCATCTGGTATAGCAGTTGCTTCTACCAATTTTATGAATTGGGTTTCATTGAGAATAAATTTTTTTCCTGTAGATATATCTATAATGTTGGTTTAGTAGGTTGCTTTGGCTTTGATTTCAGGTGGGCACAGTAGTGTAGTCTCCATATAATTTCTTCAGCTGTAATTAGTGTAAGCAGTATCTGTGAGCTCCTTAGTGGCTTAGGGTGCAGTTGTTAGTGGAGGCTGTAGTGAGGATTTATAGAGATGGGCACACCAGGTGGGCCAGTCCTCAGGCACCATTGGTGGCAGCAATGGGCTGGGAGGGTCAGTCCTTAGTCCTCTAGGTGTCATACACAGGCATCAGTGGTGGCAGGTTTGGGTGGGCTGGTTCTCACGCCTCCAGATGACATGCTGGGGTGCTGGTGGTGACAGCAGCAGACCAGGTGGGTGGGTCCTCAAGCTCCTGGATAGCGTACATGGTGTTGGCAGTGGCAGTAGTGATGGTGGGCCAAAACTTGGGCCCCCATGGGGCACATGTGGGTGTGTGCTGGTGGGGGCCATGGTAGCCCTGTTCTCTGGCCCTGAGTGGCACACTTGGGTACTGGCAGTAATGGGGGGTGCAGGCCTGTTTTCAGGTCCCCTAAAGGCACAGGCAGGTAAGTGGTACCATGCTGCTGGAGGGGACAGGGTTGCTGTCGGTGGCAGCAGCCCCAGGTGGGTAGCTCTCAGGCTCTGGGGAGTATACACTCAGGCTCCCTTTGTTCCAGGGACAGCCTCCCTGATGTGCTGCTCCATATGTTCCCTGGAGTGTAGGACATTGCATGAGCTAGATTGCTGGAGATTCAGCTGAACTGCTGGGTCTAGCTGGCATAACGATGCTATAGTCCTCTGGGTGGACATGGGGAATGTCCATGGGGCTTCAGGGATGTGGAGATGCAAAGGCTATTGGGCCCCAGGGCACAGGGCACAATGTAGTCTAGCAGGGGTTGGGCTTTCAAAATGGCACTTTGCTGTAGCTGCTTGGATTTTGGGCGGTGTGTGGGACCCAGTGCAACCTCACTTTCTGGATTAGTGCTGTCATATGGACTCCAGGTAGCTCCCTATACTGGTCTCAGGGCCCATGAGGGCTGAGGGGCTCTCCCATGGCTAGGATTGCAGGAGTCTCCAAGTGGGAATTTAGACCACTGCAATCTCTTACTTATCTTTTCCTCACAATGGGAAGTTCCTCTTGGCTTTGAGGCAATCCTGGCTGGGATGACTGTTTTGTTTTCCTCTCCTTCTGTGCCTCAGAAGTTCCCTGTCAACTTCCTTTCTGAATGCCATTGTTTCTCTGAGATGCTTTATTAGAGATGTGCTTATCTACTCACTGTTTTAGTCCTTTTTTGTGGAGCAGGTTAGTACTGGGGGCCTGTAGTCAGCCATCTTAAAGGCATCTTGCTTTGTCTTTATGAATTTGACTACTATAGGAAGCTCATATAAATGGAGTCATACAATATTTGCATCTAGCTTATTTTACTTAGGATAATACCTTTAATATCCATCCATGTTGTAGCATTTCAGAATTTCATTATTTTTAGAATTTTCATTCTTTATTGCATTGGATGTAGATACATTTTGTTTATCCATTCATTTGCTGATGGACACTTGGGTTGTTTTCACCCTTTGGTTATTGTGAATAATGCTGCTATGAATATAGGTGTATAAATATATCTTTCAGACCCTACTTATAATTATTTTGGGTATTATATAGAAATGAAATTACTGAATCATAGAGTAGTTCTTTTTTTAATGTTTTGAGAAACCACCACACTCTCTTCTATAGCAGCTGCATAGACCAACAGTGCAGGGGGTTCCAGTATCTCCACATCATCTCTAACACTTGTTATTTTCTGTTTTTCTTATAAAGCCATCCTAATGGGTACAAAGTGGTGTCTCATTGTGGTTTTGATTTTTATTTCCCTAAAGATTAGTGATGTTTAGCATCTTTTCATGTGCTTATTGGCCATTTGTATATCTTTGGAAAAGTGTTTATTCAAGCCTTTGATCTTTTTTTTTTCAATTGGGTTGCTTTATTGTAGTTGAGTTTTAGGAATTCTTTGCATATTCTGGATATTAATCTCTTATCAGATATATGATTTAAAAATATTTTCTTGCGTTCTGTTGGGTACCTTTTCACTCTGTTTATAGTGTCCTTTGATGAAAGCAACTTTTGATTTTGATAAACTTCAGTTTATCTATGTTTTCTTTTGCTCCCCATATTTTGGTGTTATGTCCAAGAAATCGTTACCAAATCTCATGCCATGAAGTTTTTACATATTTTTTTAAGAGTTGTATAGTTTTACCTCTTACACTTAAGTCTTTAATCCTTTTTGAGTTAAACTTTGTATATGGTGTAGGGTAGGAGTCCAACTTTATTCTTTTGTATGTGGATATCGTTTTCCCAGCACTATTTGTTAAAAAGCTGTCCTTTCCCTATTGAGTAGTCTTGGCACCCTTATTGAAAATCATTCAACCTTATACAGGAGCATTGATTTCTGAGCTGTCTATTCTATTCCATTGGTTTATATGTCTGACTTCATGCCAGTACTACACTATTTTGATTACTGGAACTTCCTAATAAGTTTTGAGATCAGGTAGCCTAAGTCCTTCAACTTTGTTCTTTTTTGAGATTGTTTTGGCTATTTGGGGGTCCCAAGATAATCTTTTAAGCTTGTGCTGATTCAGCCCTATTCCATTTGACTGAGAGTGGACAAAGGGGAAGCACTGGTCAGACTCATACCTAGCTCTATGGTCCTATCCTGAGAAGACGGTCTGAAGAGGGTGAAAATTAATGTCAAATGGAAAGAAAGAGGAAAGACTGTTGATGAAAAGGAATTCAATCAATATATAATGCAAAAGAAAAAGCTAATGTTACCTTGGTGCTTTGTGAGAGGTTGGGAGCAAGAGAATATTATCTCTTAGCTATATTTATAGATAACCATAAAGGTGGAGCTGTTTTTCTGCAGAAACCCTCTTCTTAGTTTGAAGCAGGAGGTTCAGGATAGGCCCCAGTGAAAATAAAGGCATTCAA
This sequence comes from Rhinopithecus roxellana, assembly GCF_007565055.1. Taxonomy (NCBI): domain Eukaryota; kingdom Metazoa; phylum Chordata; class Mammalia; order Primates; family Cercopithecidae; genus Rhinopithecus; species Rhinopithecus roxellana. The sequence goes on along the minus strand of NC_044558.1, from coordinate 56,303,459 downwards.
TCTGGATTCATCTCCATGATGTATCTTGATGATATTAACAACATCTTGTGAGTGAACACCTGGAATAAACCTAATGTAACTTTGTCTTTTCGCTCCTGTTTTGTGGGTTATATCTATTATAGAGGATTCCTTTTGAGATGTAGCATGTGGGAAATTTTGTCCCATGGATGTGCACAAAGGACTTTAACAACAGAGTCACAGATCACTATGTTACTATTAGCTTAGTTGAAAAAGTTTCCCAGATAAAATATCTGCTGTGCCTAACTTGTCATAGTATCATGTGCCTATAAACCATGTTTTGGTGAATGGAAACTAATGCCAATGCTGTGGACTTAGTTGCATCCCCAAAAATTCATTGTTGAATGAACCCCTGTCACCCAATGTAATGGCATTTAAAAATAGGACCTTTGGGATTAATTAGGTCTAGGTGAGGTCCTAGTATGGGGTCCTTGTGATCAGATTATGACCCTTGTAAAAAGAGACAACAGAGAGTTTGCTTTCTGTCTCCATTATGTGAAGACACAGGAAGAAGGTGGTAGTCTACAAGTCAGGATAAGAACCCTCACTAGAGCCCACCATGCTGGCATTCCAATATTGAACTTCCAGTCTCCAGAATTATGAGAAAATAAATTTCTGTTGTTTAAGTCACCCAGTCTATGACATTTTGTAATGGTAACCAGAGATGACTAAGACAGACAGTTTAGAGGTTACTTGGGGGCTTACTCACACACAGTGTGTAACCGGAACATCTGCTGAGCATGCCTATGGGAAGTTGTATGGACGCTCAAACTAAAATGTAATTGGAGGTAATTATTACTCATATGACATTATCTTGGGAAAGACAGAATGAAACAGGGTATATGATGAGGCCCATAAGAAATTTGGAATCCAAGATTAACTTGAACTTAGCCCTTGATTCATACACTAATCCATGATAGCATTTGGTATATGGACAAGCGCCACTTTGTAGGGAAGGTTGAGAAAGTACTGTTGTAATTTGGACTGATTTATTTTACAATGATCTTAGTTTAACTCATAATACAACAACTTTTTGGTGTAATATTGGTGTCATTGGCAAGATTACTGATTTATATTATAATAATCTTCGTTCAACATATAATGTCACTACTTGGTGTAATACGTTACTGGCAAAATTAATTTGACTGATTTACTTAACCCTTGTCTGATGATACAAATTAATTAGAGTTTTGGCAGTTATTCCTTTGCTTTTTTTGTCTTCTAAATGTTGCCAAAGATGCAGAAGGAGGAGTGATGAGGAGGAGTGCCCACCAGGCTGGGCACGGTGGCTCATGCCTGTAATCCCAGCACTTTGGGAGGCCAAGGCTGGCGGATCATGAGGTCAGGAGATAGAGACCATCCTGGCTAACACAGTGAAACCCTGTTTCTACTAAAAATATAAAAAATTAGCCAGGCGTGGTGGCGGGCGCCTGTAGTCCCAGCTATTCGGGAGGCTGAGGCAGGAGAATGGCATGAACCTGGGAGGTGGAGCTTGCAGTGAGCCGAGATCACGCCACTGTACTCCAGCCTGGGCAACAGAGCGAGACACTGTCTCAAAAAAAAAAAAAAGCAGCCTTGCCCAAGAGTCAGAGGGTGAACTGTTGAACTGTAAGGGGATTACCTGACTTATAGCTGAATCGAAAAAATCTCTGACTTTCTCTCTGGAGGCTCCTGGATGCCTGCTTTTGGCTCTTAGTCAAGGTAAGGGCAGTGGGATTTATGATTTCAGAAACTCCCCAGGCCAGTTTGTTTGTTGATGATTTATAAGTGTCATAAACTGGCTCAAATATGTGCCCAGTGGGGCATAACAACCTCGCTGGGAACTTCTGTGTTATGCTTTCCTGAAGCTAGGACTTCTTGCACAGATCTTAGTGGTTCATCTGGAAACAGAGTACCTCTCTGTGTGAATGAGAACCCTGGGAACTTCTGCACCATTTTCTCTCGGACTCCAATGCTCGTTTATACGCTCTTTCTCTTGCTGCCCCATATCCTTTGCCTTTAAATGTCTTAGTATTCCCTGCGGGGTTTAGAGAGGCCTTTCAAATATCTGAACTTGGGAAACATTTGCATTATCCTAGCACATTTCTCTAAAACAAAATAGACAAAAACATACATTTGTATTTCATTAGTTTATAAATATTGAAGTGCTAACAATTTAGCACTAAACAGAAATAGCATTATAAAATAATTAGTAAAATTAAAACAACATTAATATGGTCCAAATTATGATAAATAGTACACAATAAAAAATTAAATATAGAGATAAAGGAAAAGCATCTTCTATCTCTTACATTACAGTGTACTTAGAAGTCAAGAACTTCACTTTTGTGACCTTTAAAGGTGAGTGAAGATGGAAAGTAGGGAAGTGTATTCCTGACCTGGAGACCCCAGATATCCTGACTGGGGCTTCTAACCTAAGAGACCCAAAGCTATGCTAAATTGGAAAAAAATTTCAAGTCCTGGTTTGTGTTTGAGCTTCAGTGATCAGAAGGTTTATTATCTTGAGCAAGTCCTAATATCCTGTTATCACTCTGATGCCTCAAATTCCATATTGTAAAAATCGAGGTAAGAATAATATTGAGTGATTTTATGAGAATTAAATAAGTTGATGCTTGTATACTTGATATAAAAATAAAGTGTTGCACTAATATGTATCTTATAATGACTCAGTAATATAATTTTTCGTATTATTATTTCCTATTCTCACTGACTCCATTATTTGCTGCAGAATCTGCCCTGGCACCGGATGCATCTGCATCATGAGACCTGTGAATACAGAAACACTGTGTGTTCTCAGAAAGGAGCAGCATGTCCTTGGCTTCAACCATGGCTACTGTTTGTTTATTTTGCCCAGCATTGGGATTTCTGCTGGTTCTTGAGGCCCTGGCACAAATTTGGGTACTTGTATCCTTCTGGGTGCTGGCAACCTTCTCCTATTTTCTGTGTCCTGTTAGGTCCTAGGTGAGAGACAGCTGAGCTTTACGGTAGCAGATTAAAGCAAGAAGCCAAAAATGAGAGTTAAGTCTTTACTCATTTACTGCAATGGTATAAGCAAGAGGTTAACACTGGAGAAAATGCTCGGTCCACCTGTTCCATTTTCCCCCATTGAATGGCACACTAGTCAAGGGTCATGTGGATCAGCTCAGACATTGGGATTGTCTCACTGTAGCTCAAAAGGCTTCTACAGTTTGACGGATTCTGAAGTGGAAGGGGTGGAGAACAGGGGGATGGGGCTTAGAATGGAAAAATAATAGGAACAGAGTCAGAGTGGGGAAAAGTTTCTTCAGGTTTCTTCCTTCTCCCCCTATAAGGAGGTCTTAGCAGAAGTGCCTGAAGAGGACCTCTGCCCAGGGTCTCAGATAAAGAGACTTAAGAATTTGGGCATTAGTCAAAAACTGTAAATATGTGAAAGAGCATGGTCAGCCTGCACCCCTCTTCAGGGACTGCAGAGCACTGGTTGTGCACCAAGTTTGGTGTGGGGACAGCAGTTTTCTCCCAAGAAATCTGCCAGGTGAAACCATTGCCTGTGATCAGGTCTGAAAAATCACACATAGGTCTTTAAGTAGGAGCTGGACTCCTCTCGTTCCATCTCTTGTAAATCTGGGTTATGAGCAGTTCTGCTAAGTTTTTCAAAATTATTTCTTCAACCTTTTATTTTTCCTATCTAGAAGCCTTTAATAAAAAAATTGATCATTCTGTTGCTCACTCTGTGGTCCTCCCAGTGCTCTGATGACTTAGTACTTGTTCTTTATCCTTGACGCAGTGTCCCTCTGTATATGGTGAGGGAGCCCTTAAAATGCTTTTCCCCCTCAGGTCTTGTCCAAGCCAGTCTCTTCTTTCTGAATTCTTGCAGTACTTACATTTCTACCATAAAAATCTGTATTATTTTTAATTTTTACATTACAAAATATCATACAGTAAATTTTGCTTTTCTTTCCTGTTAGTGCTTGGTCACATTTTTGGGTAGATTTGTGCATACATTATGTAACCATCACAACTATCAGGACATAAAACAGTTCTATCAACCCCCAAAACTCCTTTGCGTTGTCCCCTTGTAGTTACAGCCTTACCCCACCCATTAGTCCTGGAAACCACTGATGTCTTTCTTATCACTATGGTTTTGTTTTTTTGAGAATGTCAAATCAATGAAATCATACAGTATGTAATCTTTTGAGACTGGTTTCTTTCACTCAACATAATGTCTTTGAGATTCATCCAAGTTTTTGAGTGTATCAATAGTTCTTTTTTACTGCTGAGTAATATTCTATCATGTGGACATACACAGTTTGTTTATCCATTCACCCATTGGAGGATATTGAGGTTATTTCCAGCTTTTAACTGTCACAAATAAAGCTGCTATGAAAATTTGTGTACAAGTTTTTTGTGTGAACGTAAGTTCTCATTTCTCTCAGGTGAATAACTGGGAGTGGAATTGCTGGGTTATATGGTGAATGTTTGCACAACTTTATAAGAAAGTGTTAAGTTGAAAAATACATCTTTTAATAAAACTATTACCGGCTGGGCGCGGTGGCTCAAGCCTGTAATCCCAGCACTTTGGGAGGCCGAGGCGGGTGGATCACGAGGTCAGGAGATCAAGACCATCCTGGCTAACATGGTGAAACCCCGTCTCTACTAAAAAAAAAATACAAAAAACTAGCAGGGCGTGGTGGCGGGCGCCTGTAGTCCCAGCTACTCGGAGGCTGAGGCGGGAGAATGGCGTGAACCCGGGAGGCGGAGCTTGCAGTGAGCCGAGATCGCGCCACTGCACTCCAGCCTGGGCGACAGAGCGAGACGCCGTCTCAAAAAAAAAAAAAAAAAAAAACTATTACCATGTAATTTTGAGCAATTTTCACTGTATTGGGAAAATAATTAAAGGAAGCATTTCAGAATTTATATTAAAACGAATAATTGCACAACCCTAATACTATCAATGGTGTAAAATTGTGAAATTCGAGGCTGCTTGTCGTCTTCTGAATAGCTTTTCTATGTTTGGGACAAATATAAATCCAACCCTAAAAAAAGATTGAAATACAGTTTCCCAACCATCCTTGCAGCCAAGGCTCAGACTTGTGTACTAAACTCTGCCAATCTGGCCAATCTCCCCGGGATTTAATTTTGGATGTGAACAGCATGTGATAACAGGCTTTATAGGGAGCTTCCGTTTCCTGGGCGTATACTGGTTTCAAAAGCATCCAACTTTCAAGGCTATAGTGGTTGCAAGATTGGATTCTTATTCAGAAATGCATTATGCTAGCATCATTCACTCTTACTTATAAAATTTTGGAATTTAGTGTTTGGCAGCACCAGTAGATGTTGTGGTTGTTTTTTCATCAGCCCAGTCCTGTTAGGTAGAATTGTTGGTATTGTTCCTGAAAGTATAGGCTTGATCTGTTTGTCCAAGACCCCAAGGACTTTGTGAACTTCCTTCTAGTCTGCTGTTCTTTAAATCACTTTTCCTTTTAAACTATTCTTAGATGAGGTTTCTTTTCATACTATTTTATTCTTTATTATATATATTTTATATAGTTGTATATGCACAGGCTACTTTGTGTATTCTCTTGCTAATTCATGATTTGTCTTTTATGGTTTAAAAATTAATTGATCATAAAATATTCCATAGTTTGAATCCCAGGGAGCAGCGAAGATAATGACAAATTTAAGAAATAGCATAAAGGAGTTTGACTTCATGGGCCATGCAGTGAGGATTCTCTAGACTTGAAAATGCCCCATAGGGATCTAATTAAACTAAAGAGCTTCTGCACAGCAAAAGAAACTACCATCAGAGTGAACAGGCAACCTACAGAATGGGAGAACATTTTTGCAATCTATCCATCTGACAAAAGGCTAATATCCAGAATCTACAAAGAACTTAAACAAATTTACAAGGAAAATCAAACGACACCATCAAAAAGTGGGCAAAGGATATGAACAGACACTTCTCAAAAGAAGACATTTATGCAGCCAACAGACACATGAAAAAATGCTCATCATCACTGGCCATCAGAGAAATGCAAATCAAAACCACAATGAGATACCATCTCACACCAGTTAGAATGGCGATCATTAAAAAGTCAGGAAACAACAGGTGCTGGAGAGGATGTGGAGAAATAGAAATGCTTTTGCACTGTTGGTGGGAGTGTAAACTAGTTTGACCATTGTGGAAGACAGTGTGGTGATTTCTCAAGGATCTAGAACTAGAAATACCATTTGACCCAGCCATCCCATTACTAGATATATGCCCAAAAGACTATAAATCATGCTGCTATAAAGACAACATGCACACGTATATTTATTGCGGCACTATTCACAATAGCAAAGACTTGGACACAACCCAAATATCCATCAGTGATAGACTGGATTAAGAAAATGTGGCACATATACACCATGGAATACTATGGAGCCATAAAAAGGATGAATTCATGTCCTTTGTAGGGACATGGATGAATCTGGAGCCATCATTCTGAGCAAACTGTCCCAAGGACAGAAAACCAAACACCATATGTTCTCACTCACAGGTGGGAATTGAACAATGAGAACACTTGGACACAGGGTGGGGAGCATCACACACCAGGCCTGTCATGGGGTGGGGGGAGGGAGGAGAGATAGCATTAGGAGATATACCTAATGTAAATGACGAGTTAATGGGTGCAGCACACCAACATGGCACATGTATACATATGTAACAAACCCGCACGTTGTGCACATGTACCCTAGAACTTAAAGTATAAAAAAAATGCAAAAAAAAAAAAAAAAAAAGTAAAGAAAAGAAAAGAAAAGAAGAGAAAAAAGAAAAGAAAAGAAAATGCCCCATAGGGGCTTAACTGTAAGGAGGCTCACCATGTCATTTTCCTCTTCTTGCTTCTATCTCTTAATGTTCCCAATATGAAAATGTATGCTCCCAGCTCAGAGCAGTGGACCTTGGGACTAAGGCCTCAGGTACGTTGGGGAGCCATTTTGTCCCCAGAATTTATGCCTGCTTTCATGCTCTGTCACTCACCTTCCTTCATTGTTGGAATCAACAAACTGGGTTACAGCGATGTCAGAGAAAATGCCAAATTTGCATTGGCATAGGTGCCTGGCAACACTTAGCAGCCTGCAAGAAACATACCCAGAGTCATATAATGTTGGCAAAAATGTCAGTTGAGTCACATGGTCAGGCTAGCAAAGGAAAATAGCCTGGAGATCTCCTATGAGGTCCATTTTTGTCTCTGCTAAAAAGGTTCCTTGATTATTCTCATTGCTCGGTGTCACTTCAGTGCTCTGTTCAACTTTCATTGTATTTCACCAGGCTTTTATGTAATTTTGTTTTTACAGCAATAGAGGTTTTGATTTACTGCCTTTCTGAAGGCTCACACTGGCTTACTTTCCTGAAATAATGTAACTTCTACAAAATATTAATTTTGTAATTACATCTCAACTTGGAAAATCACTCTATTCCTTGGTAAGATGAAACAAAAAATTAAGATTTAATAATGAAATTAATCAGTCATTAATTTGTCATGAAACAAAATTTTCATTCATTCATTATGCTATGCGGTGTCTGGGAGATTTTCTACTCTTTTAGAGATAATCTATTTTCCTGTGTCTAATAACAAACTCATCATCTGATAACAAACTCATTGGGCACCTGTGGCCGTTATTCAGTATTATTCAATGTTTATTTGTTTCTCTCATATATCACTTTTAAGTTCATGGTCAAAATCAGATAACTTCTGGAAATGGATTTTTTGTAGTCTCCTTCCCTCGTTTCCTTTTTCATCTTTTGCTTTTTCTCAAGATCCCTGTGTCCAACGTTTGTCCCATCTTTCCAGACAAAACTATGGTCAGTTTTTGGTTTTTATTCTGACATGACTTACTGGATCTTTGTTTCTGAGGCTTGGCTTCACTCATTTCTGATCTCCTCTGGGCTGGTGATTGTAGATACTTCATTTTTTTTGAGGTTTCAATATTTTATTCAAAATTTTTTAAAGTGATGTTAATTATAGCATTTGAAGAGGAGGATCTATTTCCACACAAAATGGAAGACTCTAAAATGTACCCATTAACTGCTAAAAAACAAATTGAGTGGTGAGAATACAACAGAAGTCCAATTTAGATTCTGAGTGTTGTTACCATGTGATTACAATCACACAGACTCTTCTAAACCTATAGCTGGAGCTCCTGGAAGCTATTTCATACTTTGGTGCAAGGGCAAAAAAGCACAACACGAGAAGGAATAAGTCCTGAATTACTGGCTTCATCACATCCACCCTCTCCACCCCAAAATGGCACAAAAGAAACAGTGATCATACCCCACAGACCTTTTGGTGTAAAAGAGGTGACGATGAACTGGGGTGAGAACAGATCATGAAGATCTGTTGAAAAAAGTCCCATTCAGGTGAGTTTGTACACACCATCAAGCACTCTCATCATTGATGAGAGTGAGCCTCTCATCAATCAGGGTTAGGAAACCAAAGTTTGATTATCAGGATATCACAATTTCATTCATTTACTCAATATGAATTTATAAAGTGCCTACATATTATCAGCTTCCACTTGCAGCCATTTCTAGATAAAAAAGAAAACTGGCATCTCAAAAGGGCCACCAAGTTTCCCTGAAGTCTACCACTGAAAGGACCTTTTTTGGAAATGGGTTTCTTCTACACTTCTGAAAGGGTAACATCTTAAAGCTGAATCATCTTGAACCTGGAGGTCTAACATATTTAACAATACTTGCATCCCAGACATGCAACATTAAAAGATACATCAAATTCTGAAGGTAGCTATGCTGCAAAATAGTTTAAAATTAAACAATTGTATAGTATTCATTTATGCTTGAAATTCCAGTCCTAGACCAAGCTTGGGGCCACCAGGATTGACCTTCTTGACATCCAGAAGAGCTGACAATGTCAGTTTGATACCTGGCTTTAGGGTCTGAGTGTATCCTGAACCTGTCAGGCTGGAGTTGTTCACTTCAGCTGAGAATCAGGCATCAGGGTCAATCTGAAGCTTGGCTGTTATTCTGAAGCGTGTTACTGTTTCCTGCTGTCCAGATGAGACTGACAGCGGTCTCCAACTTCTTGTTCACCTTCTGGTAAATGGAGCCAGCAAACTCTGTTCTGTCAGACATTAGTGTGAAGCCAGAATTCATCAATCTTGTAGCCAACTGCAAAATTGCTCTGAGTAACTCGGGACTTTGTAGTCTCAAAATTCATCTGGTAGTTGGCTAGCCTTGTAACCTAGCACCAGAACATACTGGATGGAAGGCCCAGCAATATCGAAATCCATGTCGCAGCCCAGATTAATGTGTTCCCACTTGTACCCTGTCTTGATTTTAGCTTTTTTTTTTTTTTCCTAGTGTTAGGTGAGAAGGATGAATTGAAGGTCAGCTTCAGTCCATGTGCAAGCTGATCTTCCACAGTAATCTCAGTGCCTAGTGTATTGTCAGTGTTCCATTTCTCCGTAAACGTCAGGCCATGCTCAGTCCATCTGTACTTGGTTTCCAGACTGCCCGTCACTTTGGTGGTCTCAGCGTTGGCAGAGTCTGAGCTTGTAAATTCCAATCCATTTTCAGATTTGATTTCAAATTAAGCTTTATTAAGCCAAATCCGTAACCCTTGGTGAAGACATCCCTGGCAGATTTACCAAGATTGGCATACATGAGTGGCACAGCCATCTTCTGCTCAGAGGTGGTGGCAGTGGGCTCTGCGGCGGCTACCGATTGTAGATACTTCTATTATTCAGAGTGGAACATCTAATGATATATTTCCTTTTTCTAATCTGTATCAGAATATATATATATATATTCATTCATTCATGGTATAATCTCAAAACATTAATAATATACCAGACTACCTCATCCCTACCATGGATGGGCATGGAGGGGAAAAGCAGTAAGTTAATGAAAAAAGAAGATGGAAAATCTCTTTAATGATTACATTATCAAACTAATAATGCTGCACAGGCCACCTATTATGATGACTATTTCCATATAGATTCAATAATGCTATACAGAATAACTGATATTTATGTTTTTCAGTTGGTTTTCTGACTTGAATTTGTGTTTTGTTTTTCATGTATTCTCATTCTTTTAAATCTTTCTGTTGCTCTGAAATGGGTCTCACATAAAGAAAAGTATAATGAATATAAATTTATAGCTCAGTGTATCTGTGGTGTTCAAACTGATTGTTAAATGGGAGAGTACCAGCACACCAAACACCTCACTGACTTTTGTTTTTTTTTTTTTTTTGTACATTGATATTCATATTAATAGCAGCTTTATTCATAATTGCCAAAACTTGGATGCAACCAAGATGTTCCTCAGTAAGTAGATAAACTGTGGTACATCTAAACAATGGAACACTATTCAGTGCTAAAAAAAGAAATGATCTATCAAGCCCTGATAAGATGTGGAGGAACCTTTTAAAATGGGGTACATGTTCAGGTTTGTTATATAGGTAAATTATGTATCATGAGGGTTTGGTGTACAGATTATTTCATCACCCAGGTAATAAGTATGATACTCAACAGGTAGTTTTTCAATCCTCACCCTCTTCCCACCCTCCACCCTCAAGTAGGCCCCAGTGTCTATTGTTCCCTTTTTTGTGTCCATGTGTACTCAATGTTCAGCTCCCACTTATGAGTGAGAACATGTGGTATTTGGTTTTATGTTCCTGTGTTAGTTTGCTTAGGATAATGCCCTCCAGCTCCATCCATGGTCTGGCAAAGGACATTGTCTCATTCTTTTTTATGGCTGCATATTATTCCCTGGTATATACGTACCACATTTTCTTTATGCACTCTACCATCGATGGGATTTAGGTTGATTCCATGTCTTTGCTCTTGTGAATAGTGCTGCGATGAATGTACATGTGCATGTGTCTTTATGGAAGAACAATTTATATTCCTTTGGGTATATAACCAATAATGGGATTGCTGGGCCAAATGGTAATTCTGTTTTAAGTTCTTTGAAGAATCACCACACTGTTTTCCACAGTAGTTGAACTAATTTACACTGTCACCAGCACTGTGTAAGTGTTCTCCTTTCTTTGCAACCTCACCCGTATCTGCTATATTTAGACTTTTTAATATTAACCATTCTCACTGGTGTGAGATGGTATCTCCCGGTGGTTTTGATTTGCATTTCTCTAATTATTAGTGATGTTGAACATGTTTTCATATGCTTGTTTGTCACACATATGTCTGCTTTTAAAAGTGTCTGTTTATGTCCTTTGCTCACTTTTAAATGGGGTTATTTGTTTTTTGCTTGTAAGTTTAGGTTCCTTATAAGTTCTGGATATTGAACCTTTGTCAGATGCTTAGTTTGAACATATTTTCTCCCATTCTGGAGGTTGCTCGTTTACTCAGTTGATAGCTTCTTTTGATGTGCAGAAGCTCTGAGATTTAATTAGATCCAATTTGTCAGTTTTTGTTTTTGTTGCAATTGCTTTTGGTGTCTACATCATGAAATCTCTGCCAGGGCTGATGTCCAGAATGGTATTTCCTAGGTTATCTTCCAAGGTTTATATAGTTTCAGCTTGTACATTTAAGTCTTTAATCGATCTTGAGTTGATTTTTGTATGTGATGTAAAGTCGGGGCCCAGTTTCAGTCTTTGGCATATGGCTAGCCATCTATTCCAGCACAATTTATTGAATGAGGAGTCCTTTATGCATTGCTTGTTTTTGTCAGCTTTGTCAAACATCAGATGGTTATAGGTGTGCCACCTTATTTCTCTGTTCTTTATTCTGTTCTGTTGGCCTATGTGTCTGTTTTTGTACCAGTACTGTGCTGTTTTGTTTACTGTAGCCCTGTATTATCGCTTGAAGTCCAATAGTGTGATGCCTCCTGCTTTGTTTTGTTTGGTTAGGATTGCTTTGGCTATTTGGACTCTTTTTTTCTTTGGCTCCGTATGAATTTTAAAGTAGTATTTTCTACTTCTGTGAAGAATGTCATTGGCAGTTTGATAGAAATAGTATTGAATCTGTAAATTGCTTTGGGCAGTATGGCCATTTTAATGATATTGGTTCTTCCTATCTGTGAGCATGTAATTTTTTTTTATTTGTTTGTGTCATCTCTGATTTCTCTGAACAGTGTTTTGTAATTCTAATTGTAGAGCTCTTTTACCTCCCTGGTTAGCTGTATTCTTAGGTATTGTATTCTTTTTCTGGCATCTGTGAATGGGATTGCATTTCTGATTTGGCTGTTGGCTTGGATGTTGTTGATGTATAGGAGTGTTACTGACTTTTATACATTAATTTTGTATCCTGAAACTGTGCTGAAGTTGTTTATCAGATCAAGGAGCTTTTGGGCGGAGACTCTGGGGTTTTCCAGATAAAGAATCATGTAATCTGCAAACAGGGATAGTTTGACTTTCTATCTTCCGATTTGGATGCTTTTTCTTTCTTTCTTTTGCCTGATTGTTCTCATCAGGACTTCCAATACTATATTTAATGTGAGTAGTGAGAGAGGACATCCTTCTCTTGTGCCAGTTTTCAAGGGAAAGGCTTCCAGGTTTTATCCATTCAGTATGATGTTGGTTGTGGCTTTGTCACAAATGGCTCTTATATTTTGAACTATTTTCCTTCAATGTTTAGTTTATTGAGGATTTTTAACATGAAGGGATGTCGAATTTTATCAAAAGCCTTTTTTTGCATCTATAGAGATAATCGTGTTTTTTTATTTTAGTATTTATTTATTCTAATTTTAATTTTAATTAATTAATTTGGTTTCTAAATTATACTTTAAGTTCTGGGATACAAGTACAGAATGTGCAGGTTTGTTACATAGGTATACATGTGCTATGGTGGTTTGCTGCACCCATCAAACCGTCACCCACATGAGGTATTTCTTCTAATGCTATCGCTCCTCTAGCACCCCAGCCCCTGACAGGCCCTGGTGTGTAATGTTCCCCTCCCTATGCCTGTGTGTTCTCATTGTTCAACTCCCACTTATGAGTAAGAATATGCAGTGTTTCGTTTTCTGTTCTTGTGTTAATTTGCTGAGAATGATGGTTTCCAGCCTCATCCATGTCCACACAAAGAACATGAACTCATCCTTTTTTATGGCTGCATAGTATTCCATGGTGTATATGTGCCACATTTTCTTCATCCAGTCTATCATTGATGGGGATTTGGGTTGATTCCAAGTCTTTGCTCTTGTGAATACTGCTGCAATAAACATACATTGTGCATGTGTCTTTATAGTAGAATGATTTATAATCCTTTGGGTATATACCCAGTAATGGGATCGCTGGGTCAAATGATATTTCTGGTTTTAGATCCTTGAGGAATTGCCACACTATCTTCCACAATGGTTGAACTAATTTACAGTCCCACCAGCAGTGTAAAAGTGTTCCTATTTGTCCACTGTCTCTCCAGCATCTGTTGTTTTCTGTCTTTTTAATAATTGCCATTCTAACTGGCATGAGATGCTATCTCATTGTGGTTTTGATTTCCACTTCTCTAATGACCAGTGATGATGAGCCTTTTTTCATATGTTTCTTGGCCACATTAATGTCTTCTTTTGAAAAGTGTCTGTTTATATCTTTTGCCCACTTTTTGATGGGATTGTTGTTTTCTTGTAAATTTGTTTAAGTTCTTTGTAGATCCTGGATATTAGCCCTTTGTCAGATGGATAGATTGCAAACATTTTCTCCCATTCTGTAGGTTACCTATTCACTATGATGATAGTTTCTTTTGCTGTGCAGAAGCTCTTTAGTTTAATTAGATCCCATTTGTCAGTTTTGGCTTTTGCTGCCATTGCTTTTGGTGTTTTAGTCATGAATTCTTTGCCCAGGCCTACATCCTGAATGGTATTGCCAAGGTTTTCTTCTAGGGTTTTTATGGTTTTGGGTTTTACATTTAAGTCTTTAATCCATCTTGAGTTAATTTTTGTATAAGGTGTAAAGAAGGGGTCTGGTTTCAATTTTCTGTATATGGCTAGCCAGTTTTCTCAACACCATTTATTAAATAGGGAATCCTTTCCTAATTACTTGTTTGCTTGTCTGTTTGTTTGTTTTGAGATGGAGTATCACTCTGTCACCCAGGCTGGAGTGCACTGGTACGATCTCGGCTCACTGCAACTTCTGCTTCCTGGGATCATGCCATTCTCCTGCCTCAGCCTCCTGAGTAGCTGGGACTACAGGCACCTGCCACCACACCTGGCTAATGTTTTGTATTTTTAGTAGAGATGGGGTTTCACCATGTTAGCCAGGATGGTCTCAATCTCCTGACCTCATGATCCGCCCACCTCAGCCTCCCAAAGTGCTGGGATTACAGGTGTGAGCCACTGTGCTTGGCCCCCCATTGCTTGTTTTTGACAGGTTTGTCAAAGATCGGATGGTTGTAGATGTGTGGTGTTATTTCTGAGGCCTCTGTTCTGTTCCATTGGTCTATATGTCTGTTTTGGTACCAGTACCACGCTGTTTTGGTTTCTGTAGGCTTGTAAAATAGTTTGAAGTCAGGTAGCTGATGCCTCCAGCTTTGTTCTTTTTGCATAGGATTGTTTTGGCTCTGTGGGCTCTTTGTTGGTTCCATATGAAATTTAAAGTAGTTTTTTTTTTTCTAATTCTGTGAAGAAAGTCAATGGTAGCTTGATGAGGATAACATTGAATCTATAAATTACTTTGAAAAGTATGGCCATTTTCATGATATTGATTCTTCCTATCCAGGAGGATGGAATGTTTTTCCATTTGTTTGTGTTCTCTCTTATTTCCTTGAGCAGTTGTTTGTAGTTCTCCTTGAAGAGTCCTTCACGTTCCTTGCAAGTTGTTTTCTTGGGTATTTTATTCTCTTTGTAGCAATTGTGAATGGGAGTTCACTCATGATTTGGCTCTCTGTTTGTCTATTATTGGTGTATAGAAATGCTCTTGATTTTTCACATTGATTTTATATCCTCAGACTTTGCTGAAGTTGCTTATCAGCTTAAGGAGATTTTGGGCTGAGAAGATGGGGTTTTCTAAATATAAAATCATGTCATCTGCAAACAGAGACAATTTGACTTCCTCTCTTCCTATTGAATACTCTATATTTCTTTCTCTTGCCTGATTGCCCTGGCCAGAACTTCCAATACTATGTTGAACAAGTGTGATGACAGAGGGAGTCCTTGTCTTGTGCTGGTTTTCAAAGGGAATGCTTCCAGCTCTTGGCCATTCAGTAGGATATTGGCTGTAGGTTTGTCATAAATAGCTCTTATAATTTTGAGATATGTTCCATGAATACCGAATTTATTGAGAGTTTTTAGCATGAAGCGCTGTTGAATTTTGTTGAAGGCCTTTTCTGCATTTATTGATATAATCATGTGGTTTTTGTCTTTGGTCCTGTTTATATGCTGGATTACGTTTATTGATTTGCATCTGTTGAACCAGCCTTGCATCCCAGGGATGAAGCCCACTTGATCATGGTGGATAAGCTTTTTGATGTGCTGCTGCATTTGGTTTGCCAGTATTTTATTGAGGATTTTCACATTGATATCAGGGATATTGGCCATAAATTTTCTATTTTTTTGTGGCTTCTCTGCCAGATTTTGGTATCAGGTGGATGCTGGCTTCATAAAATGAGTTAGGGAGGATTCCCTCTTTTTTCTATCGTTTGGAATAGTTTCAGAAGGAATGGTATTAGCTCCTCTCTGTACCTCTGGTAGAATTTGGCTGTGAATCTGTCTGGTCCTGGACTTATTTTTCTTGGTAGGCTATTAATTACTGCCTCAACTTCAGAACTTGATATTGGTCTATTCAGGGATTCGACTTCTTCCTGGTTTAGACTTGGGAGGGTGTATGTTTCCAGGAATTTATCCATGTCTCCTAGATTTTCTAGTTTATTTACGTAGAGGTGTTTATAGTAATCTCTGATGGTGCTTTGTATTTCTGTGGGATCAGTGGTGATATCCCCTTTATCATTTTTTATTGCATATATTTGATTCCTCTGTTTTTCCTTATTAGTCTGGCTAGCAGTCTATGTATTTTGTTGATCTCTTCAAAAAACCAGCTCCTCGATTCATTGATTTTTTGAGGGTTTTTCATGTCTCTATCTTCTTCAGTTCTGCTCTGATCTTAGTTATTTCTTGTCTTCTGCTAGCTTCTGAATTTGTTTGCTCTTGCTTCTCTAGTTCTTTTAATTGTGATGTTAGGGTGTTGATTTTAGATCTTTCCTGCTTTCTCTTGTGGGCATTTAATGCTATAAATTATCCTTTACACACTGCTTTAAATGTGTCCCAGAGATTCTGGTACATTGTGTCTTTGTTCTCATTGGTTTCAAAAAACTTCTTGATCTCTGCCTTAACTTCGTTATTTACCCAGTAGTCATTCAGGAGCAGGTTGTTCAGTTTCCATGTAGTTGTGCAGGTTTTAATGAGTTTCTTAATCCTGAGTTCTAATTAGATGGCACTGTGGTCTGAGAGGCTGTTTGTTATGATTTCCATTCTTTTACATTTGCTGAGGAGTGTTTTACTTCCAATTATATGGTCAATTTTAGAATAAGTGTGATGTGGTGCTGAGAAGAATGTATATACTGTTGATTTGGGGTGGAGATTTCTGTAGATGTCTGTTAGGTCTGGTTGGTTCAGAGCCGAGTTCAAGTCCTGAATATCCTTGTTAATTTTCTGTCTCATTGATCTGTCTAATATTGACAGTGGGGTGTTAAAGTCTCTTACTATTATTGTGTGAGTCTAAGTCTGTTTGTAGATCTCTAAGAACTTGCTTTATGAATCTGGGTGCTCCTGTATTGGGTGCATATATATTTAGCATAGTTAGTTCTTCTTGTTGCATTGATCCCTTTACCATTATGTAATGGCCTTCTTTGTCTCTTTTGATCTTTGTTGGTTTAAAGTCTGTTTTATAAAAAACTAGGATTGCAACCCCTGCTTTTTTTTGCTTTCCATTTGCTTGGTAAATCTTCCTCCATCCCTTTATTGTGAATCTATGTGTATCTTTGCACATGAGATTGGTTTCCTGAATACAGCACACCAATGGGTCTTGACTGTTTGTCCAATTTGCCAGTTGGTGTCTTTTAATTGGGGTATTAAGCCCATTTGCATTTAAGGTTAATACCATTATATGTAAATTTGACCCTGTCATTATGATGCTAGCTGGTTATTTTGCCTGTTAGTTGATGCAGTTTCTTCATAGTGTCAATGGCCTTTACAATATGGTATGTTTTTGCAGTGACTGGTACAGGTTGTTCCTCTCCATGTTTAGTGCTTCCTTCAGGAGCTCTTATAATGCAGCCCTGATGGTGACAATATCTCTCAGCATCTGCTTGTCTGTAAAGGATTTTATTTCTCCTTTGCTTATGAAGCTTAGTTTGGCTGGATATGAAATTCTGGGTTGAAAATTCTTTTCTTTAAGAATGTTGAATATTGGCCCCTACTCTCTTCTGGCTTATAGGGTTTCTGTAGAGAGATTTGCTGTTAGTCTGATGGGCTTCCCTTTGTGGATAGCCCAACCTTTCTCTCTGGCTGCCCTTAAAACTTTTTCCTTCATTTCAGCTCTGGTGAATCTGATGATTATGTGTCTTCAGGTTGCTCTTCTTGAGGAGTATCTTTGTGGTTTTCTCCATATTTCCTGAATTTGAATGTTGGCCTGTCTTTCTAGGTTGGAGAAGTTCTGCTAGATAATATCCTGAAGAGTGTTCTCCAACCTGGTTCCATTCTCCCCATCACTTTCAGGTACACCAATCAAATGTAGATTTGGTCTTTTCACATAGTCCCATATTTCTTGGAGTCTTTCTTTGTCTTTTTCATTCTTTTTTCTTTTATCTTGTCTTCTTGCTTTATTTCATTACATTGATCTTCAGTCTCTAATATTGTTTCTTCTGCTTGATTGATTTGGCTATTGATACTTTTGTATGCTTCACAAAGTTCTCGTGCTGTGTTTTCCAGCTGCATCAAGTCATTATGTTCTTCTGTATACTGGTTATTCTAGTTAGCAATTCGTCTAACCTTTTTTCAAGGTTCTTAGCTTCCTTGCATTGGGTTGGAACATGCTCCTTTAGCTCAGAGGAGTTTGTTATCACCTACCTTCTGAAGCCTACTTCTGTCAATTCATCAAGCCCATTTTCTGTTTAATTTTGTTCCCTTGCTGATGAGGAGCTATGATCTTTTGGAGGAGAAGAGGCTTTCTGGTTTTTGGAATTTTCAACATTTTTGCACTGGTTTCTCCCATATTCGTGGATTCATCTACCCTTGGTCTTTGATGTTGGTGACCTTTGGATAGGGTCTCTGATTGGACAACCTTTTTGTGATGTTGATTCTATTCCTTTCTGTTTGTTAGTTTTCCTTCTACCAATCAGGCCCCTCTGCTGCAGCTCTGCTGGAGTTTGCTGGAGGTCCACTCTAGACCCTGTTTGCCTGGGTATCACCAGCAGAGGTTGCAGAGGAGCAAATATTGCTGCCTGTTCTTTCCTCCGGAAGCTTCATCCCAGAGGGGCATCTGCCAGATGCCAGCCATAACTCTCCTGTATGAGGTGTCTGTTGTCTCCTGATGGGAGGTGTCTCCCAGTCAGGATACACTGGGGTCAGGGACCCACTTAAGGAGGCAGTCTGACCCTTAGCAGAGCTTGAATGTTGTGCTGGGAGGTCTGATGCTCTCTTCAGAGCTGTCAGGCAGGGATGTTTAAGTATGCTGAAGCTGTGCCCACAGCTGCCCCTTCCCCCAAGTGCTCTGTTCCAGAAAGATGGGGATTTTATCTATAAGTCCCTGATTGGGGCTGCTGCCTTTTTTTTTTTTTTTTTAAGAGATGCCCTGCCCAGAGGGGAGGAATCTAGAGAGGCAGTCTGGCCTCAGCGCCCTTCTTGAGCTGTGGTGGGCTCTGCCCAGTTCAAACTTCCAAAGCAGCCTTTTTTATACTGTGAGGGTAAAACCGCCTACTCAAGCATCAGCAATGGTGGAGGCCCCTCCCCCCACCAAGCTCAAGTGTTCCATATCAACCTCAGACTGTTGTGCTGGTGGTGAGAATTTCAAGCCAGTGGATCTTAGTTTTCTGGGCTCCATGGGAGTGGGACCCACTGAGCCAGACCACTTGGCTGCCTGATTTCAGCCCCCTTTCCAGGGGAGTGAACAATTCTGTCTCTCTGGTGTTCCAGGCAACACTGGGGTATGAAAATAAAAAACAAAAAACAAAAAACAAAAAACAAACCAAACTCCTGTAGGTAGCTTGGTGTCTGCCCAAATGGTCACCTAGTCTTGTGATTGAAACCCAGGGCCCTGTTGGTGTAGGCACTGGAGGGAATCTCCTGGCCTGTGGGTTGTGAAGACCATGGGAAAAGCACAG
The DNA here is from genome assembly GCF_007565055.1 of Rhinopithecus roxellana. Taxonomy (NCBI): domain Eukaryota; kingdom Metazoa; phylum Chordata; class Mammalia; order Primates; family Cercopithecidae; genus Rhinopithecus; species Rhinopithecus roxellana. The sequence goes on along the minus strand of NC_044558.1, from coordinate 56,284,196 downwards.
TGTCTGGGCTGGTGTACACCGTTCCTCATGGCACAGTTCCTAATGGCTTCCTTTGGCTAGGAGAGGGAAGTTCCCCAACCCCTTGTGCTTCCTGTGTGAGGCGACGCCCCACCCTGCTTTGGCTCACCGTTTTTGGGCTGCACCCACTGTCCAACCAGTCCCAGTGAGATGAACCAGGTACCTCAGTTGGAAATGCAGAATTCACCTGCCTTCTGCATTGATCTCACTGGGAGCTGCAGATAGGAGCTGCTCCTATTTGGTCATCTTGCCAGCAATCCCTGTCTTGCTTTCTTGTTCCCCTCCTTTGCCAGGTCCTCGTTCTCTACATGGTCTCTACCACCTTCCAGCAGATGTAGGATGCTCTGCAGATTGTGGGCCAGAGAGATCAGTTGCCTCACTCCAACATCTGTGGCCTATTTCATTTCTGCCTTGTCCTGCTCCAGCCTTTGCTTCTGTCTTGCAATTTCTTGTTCAGGCAGCTCTGCAGGTTGCCAACAGTCAGTGCTGTCATTCAGATCATTGCAGTTTGCCCCTAAATATCTCCACTGTGCTGTGAAGTATGTGGGAACTGTTTTGCATCACTCACTTGGGGAAGTTCAGGAGGCCTGCATTTTTGTACTGTTTTCAGAAGCTCACCTATGTCCTGAAGGGAAGACCTGTTCATTTCATTTAGAAATCTCAAGCAGAGGGTTTGGAGCATTTGAGGACTGGCCTCGGCATGGTGGATGTGAGGCCACCACTGGCCTGGGATGCTGGTCCCATCTTAGCTCTGGCCTTTCCGTGAACCTCACCCTGGGCTGAACCCCTTCCAGTCAGCTCTTCCTTTCTTCTCACCATATGTTATCTCCTGCTCGTAGAGACCACCACAGCAGTGCATGCCTGGATCACCCGGAGTATCTATGGGGTAACTGACACTAGTCCCAGGATTCTGTACATTACTAGTACTGCTGTCCAACTGCCCACAGGTGGGCCAGCAGCAGCTGAGTATGCATTTCATGGTGGGCAGCAGGCCCACCATGGCTTCTGAGGGCTTCACAGCTCTGGCTCCACTTGCCAGTGGTCTGTGGGCCACAAGTTACCACTCAGAACCACGTGGAATGTTCTTTCTCTAACACAAACAAGGGCCCACAAAGCAGAGTAGACTGTCCATTGGGCTCGGAGGAGGGGAGGCACCTCATGTTCCAGAAAACTATATCCCTGATTTTGCTGAGCAAATAGAAAGCAACATTACTTATGCAGTGCCTTGAGGGGGAAAGAGCTCGTGGCAGCCCCTAGCTCAGGCTACTCCAGGCTCCCACCTCACACTACAGCACAGCTAGAAGGTCAAAGAAGGGCCATGCCATAGCCCCAGGTCCACAAATGATTCTCTTGGTGCAGTGTGGTGACCTGTCCCTGGTGAGGCTCGTTACCCTGATTTCACATTTCCTTTTGCTGCAAGGAAGTCTGATTTTGCCTACAAAGAGTCTGTCTGTCTTGCTAGATTGAGCTCCTTGAAGAAGGGGCTATGTTTTCTTCATTTCCAATTGAGCTCCTTGAAGAAGGGGCTATGTTTTCTTCATTTCCATATCATCAGTAGCTAGTCAATGCCCAGTATACACTAGAGGCTTGGTCATTGTTTGTCTTATTTTCTTTTTGACTCTCCTCTCACTTAGGACATGTCACTTCCCCTCTTGACCTCCATATGCAGATCTGTGAATAAGGGTAAATGGGTAAAGGCCCCTCTAGCTTTAAAACCCCTCTGACATAGAGAGAACTTTGAACAGAACCAGAAGCTAAGGAATGATGCATAGAGCATTTGCCCTGGCATGATGGGTAGGGTCTACAGATCTGGCTATTAGGGTGGGATCTTGCCACTTGAATTTGTCCCTGATTTTCAAATCACTCGCAAGAATGATCTTTAGAGTTGGTGGTTTTGTGTGTGTGTGTGTGTGTTTTAGACTCTGTTGTTGACAACAGCTTCTGGAAATCTTTTCCACAGAGAATAAGGGGGCTTCTTTGGACAAATTGGGTGGATGCAGGCTGTATCTGCCTCACAGCTACTGTTTGGGCCATATCATGACTGCTGCATTCTGCTCCTCTGCAGAGATTTCTTCAGACAATATAGGGTGTCTGGCCCTGTCATTTGTTACAAGTGTAGAAACAACAGCCGAGAACCTGAAACTGCTGGGATAAGTGCTTGCCACTGAATCCTGTCCCCTCGCAGGCATATCTACAAGGTGCCCCTGTGCTCTGGCCCTCTCTTTCCAAGAAGACAGACCATACGAACTTCCAGGATCATGTTGCCTTGGACACCACAGTCTGTGTGAACAGCAGGACCAAAGTTGTGAGAGTTGCCATGATGGTGAGGGCTAATAGCAGGACAGTCACATTAGAAAGGCAGCATCCTGGCCTTCCACGATAGGCTGAGTGACTTGGCCTCTGTCTGCCCACTGGAGCTGCCATCTTATTGCCAGTTCCTGGAGGAGCACTGTGAGCTCCTCCCCAGGACCTGTTTCTTGGCTTCCCTTTGTCACGACTCCCTCTGGGCTGTGGTGGCACCCTCTCTGGCCCTGTGGGGGAGTGGCCACAGGGAGAGGAGGGGAGCTGATGAGCTTGAGGCCAGTGGGTGGTCTGCTCTGGCTGTGGCACCTTCTTGGGCCTGCCCTGGCCTGGCTCCAGGGCTCTGCCTACTCCACCTCTAGGATCCTCAGGCTGCATCCTGCTGGCACTGCATCTTCCACTCACTCTCTGGATGTATTTTGCATGTGAGAAGACATGAGTTTGGGGAACCAGGAGTAGAGTGCTGAGGTGGGAGCCTAGAGTAGCCTGAGCTAGGGGCTGCCATGAGCTCTTTCCACTCCCTCAAGGCGCTGCATAAGTAATGCCGCTTTCTATTTGCTCAGCAAATAGAAACGTAAGTTCAAAACTTATGTTGAAATTTAATCACTTTTGGGATAGTACTGCAAAGTGGGACTGTTAAGAGGGCTGTTAGGCCAAGAGGGCTCTGCCTTCATGAATGGATTAATGTCATTGTCACGGGAATGGGTTCATTACTGCAAGAGTAAATGGTCATAAAAGTGAGTTTGCTTTCTTGCTTTCTCACTTGCTCCCTCTTTTGCCCTTCTATCATTGTTCCTGGGAGGACGCAGCATGAAGGCCCTTACCAGATGCTAGTGCCATGCTCTTGGACTTCCCAGCCTCTAGAACCACAAGCCACATAAATTTCCATTCATTATAAAGTACTCAGTCTGTGGTATTCTGTTATAGCAACATTAAGTGAACTAAGATAATACCTATGTTCTTAGTTTTCTGAGAATTTTCATCATGATTAAATACTGAATTTTGTCAAATGATTTTGCTACATGAATTGATATGATCATATGATTTTTATCATTTAGCCTGTTCATGTGGGGGATTACATTGATTGAATTTTGAATATTGCACCAGCCTTGCCTACCTGGAATAAATACCACTTGGTATTGATATAGGAATTAAAAAGAAATTATTTAGGCAGATAGTGAGGGTAAGGAAGTAGTGAAAAACAGCCCCTAAATAATTTTCTTTTCTAACAAAGAGCAGCTAGTAAAATTGAACTACAGACATAGACAAGTAAGCTGGAAGCTTGCAGGGGTGAATGCTGGCAGTTGTGTCAATGGGAAAGGGGCTACCTGAGGGTTAGGCATGTTCAAAATGGTGGTTCCATCTTCCCTTTTCCTAGCCAATCATGTGTGCAGTCAGAAGCAGACAACATGGTGCTGACCAGGCAAAGACACAATTTGCATAATATTAGGGTGCAGTGGCCAGCTTCTGCTAGTGCTATGTAAATGTCACACCTGGTCCAGCCAATTTTTGGGCCCTATGTAAATCAGACACCACCTCCTCAAGCCAGTCTGTAAAACCCTGTGCACTCCACTGTGGGCTGGAGGTCCCACTTGGGCACTCCTTTCTCTGGCAGAAGAGAGAGATCTAATCTCCTTTCTCTTTCTTTTGCCTACTAAACCACTACTAAACCCACTTCTTGTGTGTCTGTGTACTCAATTTCCTTGGTATGAGATGATGAACCTCAGGTATTTACCTGAGACAAATGACACTGCTTCAGTATGAGGTATGATTCTCTTTATATGGTTTGGATTTGATTTGCTAATACTTTGTTGATAATTGCATCACGAGAAATATTGATCTTAGTTTTTACTTTTTTTTTTTATCTTACTGCCTTTGTCTGGATTTAGTATCAGAGTAATACTGGCTTCATAAAATGAGCTGGGAAGTGTTCCCACACGTCTTATATTCTGGAAGAGATTATGTAAAGTTGTTGGTAATGTCTTTAAATGTTTGGTAGAATTCTCCAGGGAAACCATTTGAACATGGAGACATCTTTAAAGGAGATTTTATATTATGAATTCAATTTATTTAATTGTTACGGCCTTATTCAGATTACTTATTTCATCTTAAGTTTGGGTAGTTTGCGTTTTTTAAGAGATTGGTCCAATTCTTCTAAATTGTCAAATTTATGAGCGTAAGGCTTTTCATAGTATTCTCTTATTATCCTGTTATTTATTTTCTATTTTATTGTATTTTATATATGTATATCTATGTATACTTTTAATCTGTCTTAAAATCTCTGCCCTTTAGTTGGTATATTTGGACTATTTACATTTATGGTAACTACAATTAAATCTGTCTTTTTTTTTTTTTGGAGACAGTGTCTCACTCTGTCACCCCGGCTGGAGTGCAGTGGCGCAATGTCTGCTCACTGCAAGCTGTGCCCCCCAGGTTCATGCCGTTCTTCTGCCTCAGCCTCCTAATAGCCGAGCAGCAGCTGACTAATAGCAGCTGACTAATAGCAGCAGCCTCCCGAGCAGCTGACCCGAATAGCTGCCACCATGCCTCGCTAATTTTTTGCATTTTTAGTAGAGGTGGGGTTTCATCGCATTAGCCAGGATGGTCTCGATCTCCTGACTTCTTGATCCATCTGCCATGACCTTCCAAAAATCTGTCATTTTATTATTTGTTTTCTATTTGTTTTCGCTGTTTCTTGGTCCTTTGTTTATCTCCTCTTTCTTTTCTTTCTTTCTTTTTTTTTTTTTTTATTATGCTTTAAGTTCTAGGGTACATGTGCACAACGTGCAGGTTTGTTACATATGTATATATGTGCCATGTTGCTGTGCTGCACCCATTAACTCGTCATTTACATTAGGTATATCTCCTAATGCTATCCCTCTCCCCTGCCCACAATAGGACCCGGTGTGTGATGTTCCCCTTCCTGTGTCCAAGTGATCTCATTGTTCAGTTTCCACCTATGAATGAGAATATGCGGTATTTCATTTTCTGTTCTTGCGATAGTTTGCTGAGAATGATGGTTTCCAGCTGCATCCATGTGCCTACAAATGACACGAATTCATCCTTTTTTATGGCTGCATAGTATTTCATGGTGTATATGTGCCACATTTTCTTCATCCAATCTGTCACTGATGGACATTTGGGTTGATTCCAAGTCTTTGCTATTGTGAATAGTGCCGCAATAAACATGTGTGTGCATGTGTCTTTATAGCAGCATGACTTATAATCCTTTGGGTATATCCCCAGTAATGGGATGGCTGGGTCAAATGGTATTTCTAGTTCTAGATCCTTGAGGAATTGCCACACTGTTTTCCACAATGGTTGAACTAGTTTACAGTCCCACCAACAGTGTAAAAGTGTTTCTATTTCTCCACATCCTCTCCAGCACCTGTTGTTTCCTGATTTTTTAAAGATTGCCATTCTAACTGGTGTGAGATGGTATCTCATTGTGGTTTTGATTTGCATTTCTCTGATGGCGAGTGATGATGAGCATTTTTTCATGTGTCTGTTGGTTGTATGAATGTCTTCCTTTGAGAAGTGTCTGTTCATATCCTCTGCCCGCTCTTTAATGGGGTTGTTTGTTTTTTTCTTGTAAATTTGATTGAGTTCTTTATATGTTCTGGATATTAGCCCTTTGTCAGATGAGTAGATTGCAAAACTTTTCTCCCATTCTGTAGGTTGCCTGTTCACTCTGATGGTAGTTTCTTTTGCCGTGCAGAAGCTCTTTAGTTTAATGAGATCCCATTTGTCAATTTTGGCTTTTGTTGCCGTTGCTTTTGGTGTTTTAGACATGAAGTCCTTGCCCATGCCTATGTCCTGAATGGTATTACCTAGGTTTTCTTCTAGGGTTTTTATGGTTTTGGGTCTAACATTTAAGTCTCTAATCCATCTTGAATTAATTTTCGTATAAAGAGTAAGGAAAGGATCCAGTTTCAGCTTTCTACTTAATGCTAGCTAATTTTCCCAGCACCATTTACTAAATAGGGAATCCTTTCCCCATTTCTTGTTTTTGTCAGGTTTGTCAAAGATCAGATGGCTGTAGATGTATGGTATTATTTCTTTTTCTTTTTTTTTTTTTTTCTGAGACGGAGTCTCGCTCTGTCGCCCAGGCTGGAGTGCAGTGGCCGGATCTCAGCTCACTGCAAGCTCCGCCTCCCGGGTTCCCGCCATTCTCCTGCCTCAGCCTCCTGAGTAGCTGGGACTGCAGGCACCCACCACCTCGCCTGGCTAGTTTTTTGTATTTTTTTTTTTTAGTAGAGATGGGGTTTCACCATGCTAGCCAGGATGGTCTCTATCTCCTGACCTCGTGGTCCGCCCGTCTCAGCCTCCCAAAGTGCTGGGATTACAGGCTTGAGCCACCGCGCCCAGCTGATGTGTGGTATTATTTCTGAGGGCTCGGTTCTGTTCCATTGGTCTATATCTCTGTTTTGGTACCAGTACCATGCTGTTTTGGTTACTGCAGCCTTGTAGTATAGTTTGAAGTCAGGTAGCATGATGCTTCCAGCTTTGTTCTTTTGGCTTAGGATTGTCTTGGTAATGTGGGGTCTTTTTTGGTTCCATATGAACTTTAAAGCAGTTTTTTTCCAATTCTGTGAAGAAACTCATTGGTAGCTTAATGGGAATGGCATTGAATCTACAAATTACCTTGGGCAGTATGGCCATTTTCACAATATTGCTTCTTCCTATCCATGAGCATGGTATGTTCTTCCATTTGTTTGTGTCCTCTTTTATTTCACTGAGAAGTGGTTTGTAGTTCTCCTTGAAGAGGTCCTTTACTTCCCTTGTAAGTTGGATTCCTAGGTATTTTATTCTCTTTGAAGCTATTGTGAATGGGAATTCATTCATGATTTGGCTCTCTGTTTGTCTGTTACTGGTGTATAAGAATACTTGTGATTTTTGCACATTGATTTTGTATCCTGAGACTTTGCTGAAGTTGCTTATCAGCTTAAGGAGGTTTTGGGCTGAGATGATGGGGTTTTCTAAATATACAATCATGTCATCTGCAAACAGGGACAATTTGACTTCTTCTTTTCCTAACTGAATACCCTTGATTTCTTTCTCTGGCCTGATTGCCCTAGGCAGAACTTCCAACACTATGTTGAATAGGAGTGGTGAGAGAGGGCATCTCTGTCTTGTGCCAGTTTTCAAAGGGAATGCTTCCAGTTTTTGGCCATTCAGGATGATATTGGCTGTGGGTTTGTCATAAATAGCTCTTATTATTTTGAGATACGTTCCATCAATACTGAATTTATTGAGAGTTTTTAGCATGAAGGGCTGTTGAATTTTGTCAGAGGCCTTTTCTGCATCTATTGAGATAATCACGTGGTTTTTGTCTTTGATTCTGTTTATATGCTGGATTACGTTTATTGATTTGCATCTGTTGAACCAGCCTTGCATCCCAGGCATGAAGCCCACTTGATCATGGTGGATAAGCTTTTTGATGTGGTGCTGGATTCAGTTTGCCAATATTTTATTGAGGATTTTTACATCGATGTTCATCAGGGATATTGGTCTAAAATTCTCTTTTGTTGTTGTATCTCTGTTAGGCTTTGGTATCAGGATGATATTGGCCTCTAAAATGAGTTAGGGAGGATTCCCTCTTTTTCTGTTGATTGGAATAGTTTCAGAAGGAATGGTGTCAACTCCTCCTTGTACCTCCGGTAGAATTCGGCTGTGAATCCGTCTGGTCCTGGACTTTTTTTGGTTGGTAGGCTATTAATTATTGCCTCAATTTCAGAGCCTACTATTGGTCTATTCAGGGATTCAACCTCTTCCTTGTTTAGCCTTGGGAGAGTGTAAGTGTCCAGGAAATTATCCATTTCTTCTAGGTTTTCTAGTTTATTTGCATAGAGGTGTTTATAGTATTCTCTGATGGTAATTTGTATTTCTGTGGTGTTGTTGGTGATATCCCCTTTATCATTTTTTATTGCATCTATTTGATTCTTCTCTGTTTTCTTCTTTATTAGTCTTGCTAGTGGTCTATCAATTTTGTTGATTTTTTCAGAAAACCAGCTCCTGGATTCATTGATTTTTTGGAAGGTTTTTTTTGTGTCTCTATCTCCTTCAGTTCGGCTCTGATCTTAGTTATTTCTTGCCTTCTGCTAGCTTTTGAATGTGTTTGCTCTTTCTTCTCTAGTTCTTTTAATTGTGATGTTAGTGTGTCAATTTTAGATCTTTCCTGCTTTCTCTTGTGGGCATTTAGTGCTATAAATTTCCCTCTACACACTGCTTTAAATGTGTCCCAGAGATTCTGGTATGTTGTATCTTTGTTCTCATTGGTTTCAAAGACCATCTTTATTTCTGCCTTCATTTCGTTATGTACCCAGTAGTCATTCAGGAGCAGATTGTTCAGTTTCCATGTAGTTGAGTGGTTTTGGTTGAGTTTCTTAGTCCTGAGTTCTAGTTTGATTGCACTGTGGTCTGAGAGACAGTTTGTTATAATTTCTGTTCTTTTACATTTACTGAGGAGTGCTTTACTTCCAATTATGTGGTCAATTTTGGAATAAGTGTGATGTGGTGCTGAGAAGAATGTATATTCTGTTGATTTGGGGTGGAGAGTTCTGTAGATGTCTATTAAGTCTGCTTGGTGCAGAGTTGAGCTCAATTCCTGGATATCCCTGTTAACTTTCTGTCTTGTTGATCTGTCTAATGTTGATAGTGGGGTGTTAAAGTCTCCCATTATTATTGTATGGGAGTCTAAGTCTCTTGGTAAGTCTCTAAGGACATGCTTTATGAATCTGGGTGCTCCTGTATTGGGTGCATATATATTTAGGATAGTTAGCTCTTCCTGATGAATTGATCCCTTTACCATTATGTAATGGCCTTCTTTGTCTCTTTTGATCTCTGATGGTTTATAGTCTGTTTTATCAGAGACTAGGATTGCAACCCCTGCTTTTTTTTTTGCTTTCCATTTGCTTAGTAGATCTTCCTCCATCCCTTTATTTTGAGCCTATGTGTGTCTCTGCATGTGAGATGGGTCTCCTGAGTACAGCAAACTGATGGGTCTTGACTCTTTATCCAATTTGCCAGTCAGTGTCTTTTAGTTGGACCATTTAGTCCATTTACATTTAAGGTTAATATTGTTATGTGTGAACTTGATCCTGTCATTATGATATTAGCTGGTTATTTTGCTCACTAGTTGATACAGTTTCTTCCTAGCATCGATGGACTTCCATTTTGACATGTTTTTGCAATGGCTTGTATCTGTTGTTCCTTTCCATGTTTAGTGCTTCCTTCAGGATCTCTTTTAGAGCAGGCCTGGTGGTGAGAAAGTCTCTAAGCATTTGCTTGTCTGTAAAGGATTTTATTTCTCCTTCACTTATGAAACTTAGTTTGGCTGGATATGAAATTCTGGGTTTAAAATTCTTTTCTTTAAGAATGTTGAATATTGGCCCCCACTCTCTTCTGGTTTGGATGGTTTGTGCCGAGAGATCTGCTGTTAGTCTGATGGGCTTCCGTTTGTGGGTAACCCAACCTTTCTCTCTGGCTGCCCTTAAGATTTCTTCCTTCATTTCCACTTTGGTGAATCTGGCAATTATGTGTCTTGGAGTTGCTCTTCTCAAGGAGTATCTTTGTGGCATTCTCTGTATTTCCTGAATTTGAATGTTGGCCTGCCTTACTAGTTTGGGGACGTTCTCCTAGATGATATCCTGAAGAGTGTTTTCCAACTTGGTTCCATTTCCCCCCTCACTTTCAGGCACTCCAATCAGATGTAGATTTGGTCTTTTTACATAATCCCATACTTCTTGCAGGCTTTGTTCATTTCTTTTTCTTCTTTTTTCTTTAGATTTCTCTTCTCGCTTCATTTCATTGATTCGATCCTCAATCGCTGACACTCTTTCTTCAAGTTGATCGAGTCGGTTACTGAAGCTTGTGCATTTTTCATGTATTTTTCGTGTCATGGTTTTTATCTCTGTCAGTTCGTTTATGGCTTTCTCTGCATTAATTATTCTAGTTATCAATTCTTCCACTCTTTTTTCAAGATTTTTAGTTTCTTTGTGCTGGGTATGTAATTCCTCCTTTAGCTCTGAGAAGTTTGATGGACTGAAGCCTTCTTCTCTCATGTCGTCAAAGTCATCCTCCGTCCAGCTTTGATCCATTGCTGGTGATGAGCTCTGTTCCTTTGCAGAGGGAGATGCACTCTTATTTTTTGAATTTCCAGGTTTTCTGCCCTGCTTTTTCTCCATCTTTGTGGTTTTATCTGCCTCTCATCTTTGATGATGATGGTGATGTACTGATGGGGTTTTGGTGTGGGTGTCCTTCCTGTTTGTTAGTTTTCCTTCCAAAAGTCAGGACCCTTAGCTGTAGGTCTGTTTGAGATTGCTTGAGGTCCACTCCAGACCCTGTTTGCCTGGGTATCAGCAGCAGAGGCTGCAGAAGATAGAATATTGCTGAACAGCGAGTGTACCTGTCTGATTCTTGCTTTGGAAGCTTCCTGTCAGGGGTGTACTCCACTGTGTGAGGTGTAGGGTGTCGGTCTGCCCCTAGTGGGGGATGTCTCCCAGTTAGGCTACTCAGGAGTCAGGGACCCACTTGAGCAGGCAGTCTGTCCGTTCTGAGATCTCAGCCTCCGTGTTGGGAGATCCACTGCTCTCTTCAAAGCTGTCAGACAGAGTCGTTTGCGTCTGCAGAGGTTTCTGCTGCTTTGTTTTTGTTGTTGTTGATTAGCTGTGCCCTGTCCCCAGAGGTGGTGTCTACAGAGACAAGCAGGGCTCCTTGAGCCGCTGTGAGCTCCACCCAATTCGAGCTTCCCAGGGCTTTGTTTACCTACTTAAGCCTCAGCAATGGTGGGCGCCCCTCCCCCAGTCTCGCTGCTGCCTTGCAGTTAGATTGCAGACTGCTGTGCTAGCAATGAGGGAAGCTCCATGGGCGGGCGTGGGACCCTCCCAGCCCGGTGTGGGATATAATCTTCTGATGTGCCCGTTTGCTAAGACCCTTGGTACAGCACAGTATTGGGGTGGGAGTTACCCGATTTTCCAGGTGTTGTGTGTCTCAGTTCCCCTGTCTAGGAAAAGGGATTCCCTTCCCCCTTGTGCTTCCCAGGTGAGGTGATGCCTCGCCCTGCTTCAGCTCTTGCTGGTCAGGCTGCAGCAGCTGACCAGCACTGATTGTCTGGCACTCCCTAGTGAGATGAACCCAGTACCTCAGTTGAAAATGCAGAAATCACCTGTCTTCTGTGTTGCTAGCGTTGGGAGCTGGAGACTGGAGCTGTTCCTATTTGGCCATCTTGCTCTGCCCCCTAATTGAACAATATATCTTAAAGAACTGGAAAAGCAAGAGTGAACCAAACTCAAAATTAGTAGAAGAAAAGAAATAATAAAGATCAGAGCAGAAACAAATGAAATTGAAATAAATAAATACTACACAAAGGATCAATGAAACAAAAAGTTGCTTTTTAAAGTCAGACAAAATTGACAAATCGTTTGTCAGACTAAGCAAAAAACAAAAGAAAGCAAAACAAAAAAGAAATAGAAGAAGAAGATTGAAATAAATATAGTCAGAAATGAAAAAAGAGACATTATAACTGATACTGCAGAAATTCAAAGATCATTAGTGAGTACTAGGAGCAGTTATATGTGAATGAATTGGAAAATTTGGAAGAGGTAGACAAATGCCTAGATGCATACAACCTACTGAAATTCAGACGGAAAGCAATCTAAAACCTTATTATTTAAAACCAATAACAAGTAATGAGATTGAAGCTGCAATAAAATGTATGCCAGTAAAGAAAAGCCTGGGACCTGATGGCCTCACTGCTGAATTCTACCAAACATTTCAAGAATAACTAACACCAATCATACTCAAACTATTCCAAAAAATAGATGAGGAGGGAATACTTTCAAACTCATTCTATGTGGCCAGCATTACACCGATACCAAAACCAGACAAAGACACATCAGAAAAAGACTATGGGCCAATATCTCTGACAAATTTTGATGCAAAAATTCTCAACAAAATGCTAGCAAACCAAATTCAACAATACATTAGAAAGACAATTCATCATGACCAATAGGATTTATCCCTTGGTTGCAAGGATAATTCAACATACCAAATCATTCAATGTAATATGTCATATCAACAGAATGAAGCATAAAAGTCATATGAACATTTCAATCAATGTTGAAAAGCATTTGATACAATTCAACATCTCTTCATGATAAAAACCCTCAAAAAACTGGGGATAGAAGGAACATACCTCAAGATAATAAAAGCCATATACAACAGGCCAACAGCTAGTATCATATTGAATGGGGAAAAACTGAAAGCCTTTCCTCTAAGATCTGGAACATGACAAGGATGGCCACCATCACTACTATTATTCAGCATAGTACTGGAAGTCCTAGCTAAAGCAATTAGACAAGAAAAAGATATAAAGGGCATCCAAATTAAAAAGGAAGAAGGCAAATTATTTTTGTTTGCAGATGATATTATCATATATTTGGAAAACCCTAAAGACTTTACAAGGAAACTATGAGAACTTATAAACAAATGCAGTAAACTTGTAGGACACAAAATCAACATATAAAAATTGGTAGCATTTCTATTTATCAACAATGAACAACATGAAAAAGAAATTTAAAAAGTAATCCCATTTACAATAGCCTCAAATAAAATTGAATACATATGAATTAACTTAATCAAAGAAGTGAAAGATCTCTATAATGAAAACTATAAATCACTGAGGCAAAACATTGAACAGGACACCAAGAAATGGAAAAATAGCCTACATTCATGAATTGGAAGAACCAATACAATTTTATTAAAATGGCCATACTACCCAAAACAATGTACAGATTCAATGAAATCATTATCAAAATACCAACAACATTTTTCACAGACATAGAAAAGCAATCTAGGCTGGTGTTGAGCATCTGTGGCTTTTCCAGGTGCACACTGCAAGCTCTCAGTGGATCTACCATTCTGGGGTCTGGAGGATGGTGGCCCTCTTCTCACAGCTCTCCTAGGCAGTGCCCTAGCACCCCACATTTCCCTTCCACACTGTCTTAGCAGAAGTTCTCCATGAGAGACATGCCTCTGCAGCAAACTTCTGCCTGGACATCCAGGTGTTTGCATACATGCTCTGAAATCTAGCCAGAGGTTCCCAAACCCCAATTCTTGACTTCTGTGCACTGGCAGGCTCAACACCATGGTGAACCTGCCAAGGCTTGAGGCTTGCATCCTCTGAAACCATGGACCAAGCTCTACATTGGCCCCTTTCAGCCATGGCTGGAGCAACTGGGATGCAGGGCACCAAGTCCCTAGGCTGCATACAGCACAGGGACCCCGGGCTTGGCCCATGAGATCACTTTTTCCTCCTAAGCCTCCTGGTCTATGATGGAAGGGACTTCCATGAAGACCTCTGACTTGCCCTGGAGACATTTTCCCCATTGTCTTGGAGATTAATATTTGGCTTCTTGTTCCTTATGCAAATTTCTGTAGCCAGCTTGGATTTCTTCTCAGAAAATGAGATTTTTTCTTCTATTGCATTGTCAGCCTGCACATTTTCTGAACTTTTATCATCTTTTTGGCTTTTAAAACTGAATGCTGGGAATCCAAGATGGCCAAATAGGAATGGCTCCAGTCTACAGCTCCCAGCGTGAGTGACGCAGAAGAGGTGATTTCCTCCTTTCCCACTGAGGTACTGGGTTCATCTCACTGGGGCATGTCAGACAGTGGGTCCAGGACTGTGGGTGCAGCCCACTGAGTCAGAACCAAATCACTGAGGCAAAACATTGAACAGGACACCAAAAAATGGAAAAATAGCCTACATTCATGAATTGGAAGAACCAATACAATTTTATTAAAATGGCCATACTACCCAAAACAATGTACAGATTCAATGAAATCATTATCAAAATACCAACAACATTTTTCACAGACATAGAAAAGCAATCTAGGCTGGTGTTGAGCATCTGTGGCTTTTCCAGGTGCACACTGCAAGCTCTCAGTGGATCTACCATTCTGGGGTCTGGAGGATGGTGGCCCTCTTCTCACAGGCATCGCCTCACCTGGGAATTGCAAGGGGTCAGGAAATTCCCTTTCCTAGCCAAGGGAAGCCGTGACAGACAGCTCTTGGAAAATTGAGTCACTCCCACCCTAATACTGCACTTTTCCAAGGGTTTTAGCAAACGGCACACCAGGAGATTATATCCTGTGCCTGGCTCAGAGGGTTCCACACCCACGGAGCCTCACTCAATGTGGCAGCGAGGCTGAGGGAGGGGCGCCCACCATTGCTGAGGCTTGAGTAGGTAAATAAAGCAGCCAGCAAGCTCGAACTGGGTGGAGCCCACCACCCCTCAAGGAGGGCTGCCTGCCTCTGTAGACTCCACCTCTGGGGGCAGGGCATAGTGAACAGAAGGCTGCAGAAACCTCTGCCGATTTAAATGTCCTTGTCTGACAGATTTGAAGAGACTAGTGGTTCTCCCAGTACGGAGTGTGAGATCTGAGAACAGACAGATTGCCTCCTAAAGTGGGTCCCTGACCCCTGAGTAGCTTAACTGCAAGGCACCCCCCAGTAGGGACAGAATGACACCTCACATGGCTGGTTACCCTTCTGAGATGAAGCTTCCAGAGGAACGATCTGTCAGCAACATTTACTGTTCAGCAATATTCGCTGTTCTGCAACCTCTGCTGCTGATACCCAGGCAAACAGGGTCTGGAGTGGACCTCCAGCAAACTCTAACAGAGCTGCAGCTGAGGGTCCTGACTGTTACAAGGAAAACTAACAAACAGAAAGGACATCCACACCAAAACCCCATCTGTACATCGCCATCATCAAAGACCAAAGGTAGACAAAACCACAAAGATGGGGGAAAAACAGAGCAGAAAAGCTGAAAATTCTGTAAATCAGAGCATCTCTCCCCCTCCAAAGGAATACAGCTCCTCACCAGCAATGGAACAAAGCTGAGCGGAGAATGACTTTGATGAGTTGAGAGAAGAAGGCTTCAGATGATCAAACTTCTCCGAGCTAAAGCAGGAAGTTCGAACCCATCGCAAAGAAGTTAAAACCTTGAAAAGAGATTAGACAAATGGTGAACTAGAATAACCAGTGTAGAGAAGTCCTTAAATGACCTGATGGAGCTGAAAACCATGGCACAAGAACTACATGATGAATGCACAAGCTTCAGTAACCAATTCGATCAACCGGAAGAAAGGGTATCAGTGATTGCAGATGAAATGAATGAAATGAAGCAAGAAGAGAAGTTTAGAGAAAAAAGAGTAAAAAGAAAAGAACAAAGCCTCCAAGAAATATGGGAGTATATGAAAAGGCCAAATCTACATCTCATTGGTGTACCTGAAAGTGACGGGCAGAATGGAACCAAATTGGAAAACACTGCAGGATATTGTCCAGGAGAACTTCCCCAACCTAGCAAAGCAGGCCAACATTCAAATTCAGGAAATACAGATAACACCACAAAGATATCTCTCTAGAAGAGCAACTCCAAGACACATAAATGTCAGATTCACCAAAGTTGAAATGAAGGAAAAAAAGGGCAGCCAGAGAGAAAGGTCGGGTTGCACACAAAGGGAAGCCCATCAGACTAACAGCAGATCTCTCGGCAGAAATTCTACAAGCCAGAAGAGAGTGGGGGCCAATATTCAACATTCTTAAAGAAAAGAATTTTCAACCCAGAATTTCATATCCAGCCAAATAAAGCTTCATAAATGAAGGAGAAATAAAATCCTTTACAGACAAGTAAATGCTGAGAGATTTTGTCACCACCAGGCCTTACAAGAGCTCCTGAAGGAAGCACTAAACATGGAAAGGAACAACCAGTACAAGCCACTGCAAAAACATGCAAAATGCAAAGACCATTGATGCTAGGAAGAAACTGCATCAACTAACGAGCAAAATAACCAGCTAACATCATAATGACAGGATCAAATTCACACACAAAAATATTAACCTTAAATGTAAATGGGCTAAATTCTCCAATTAAAAGACACAGACTGGCAAATTGGATAAAGAGTCAAGACCCATCAGTGTGCTGCATTCAGGAGATCCAGCTCACATGCAGAGACACACATAGGCTCAAAATAAAGGGATGGAGGAAGATCTACCAAGCAAATGGAAAACAAAAAAAGGCAGGGATTGCAATCTTAGTCTCTGGTGAAACGGACTTTAAACCATCAAAGATCAAAGGAGACAAAGAAGGCCATTATGTAATGGTAAAGGGATGAATTCAACAGGAAGAGCTAACTATCCTAAGTATATATGCACCCAATACAGGAGCACCCAGATTCATAAAGCAAGTCCTTAGAGACTTACAAAGAGACTTAGACTCCCATACAATAATAATGGGAGACTTCAATGCCCCACTGTCAACATTAGACAGATCAACGAGACAGAAAGTTAACAAGGATATCCAGGAAGTGAACTCAGTTCTGCACCAAGTGGACCTAATAGACATCTACAGAACTCTCCATCCCAAATCAACAGAATATACATTCTTCTCAGCACCACATCACACTTATTCCAAAATTGACCACATAATTGGAAGTAAAGCACTCCTCAGCAAATGTAAAAGAACAGAAATTATAACAAACTGTCTCTCAGACCACAGTGCAATCAAACTAGAACTCAGGACTAAGAAACTCAATCAAAACCACTCAACTACATGGAAACTGAACAACCTGCTCCTGTAGGACTACTGGGTACATAACGAAATGAAGGCAGAAATAAAGATGTTCCTTGAAACCAGTGAGAACAAAGATATAACATAGTAGAATCGCTGGGACACATTTAAAGCAGTATGCAGAGGGAATTTTATAGCACTAAATGCCCCCACAAGAGAAAGCAGGAAAGATCTAAAATCAACACCCTAACTTCACAATTAAAAGAACTAGGGAAGCAAGAGCAAACACATTCAAAAGTTAGCAGAAAGCAAGAAATAACTAAGATCAGAGCCGAACTGAAGGAGATAGAGACACAAAAAACCCTTAAAAAAATCAATGAATCCAGGGGCTGATTTTGTGAAAAATCAACAAAATTGATAGACTGTTAGCCAGACTAATAAAGAAGAAAACAGAGAAGAACCAAATAGATGCAATAAAAAATGATGAAGGGGGCCGCGTGCGGTGGCTCGTGCCTGTAATCCCAGCACTTTGGGAGACCGAGGCGGGCGGATCACAAGGTCAGGAGATCGAGACCATCCTGGCTAACATGGTGAAACTCCATCTCTACTAAAAATACAAAAAATTAGCCAAACGTGGTGGCGGACACCTGTAGTCCCAGCTACTCGGGAGGCTGAGGCAGGAGAATGGCGTGAACCCAGGAGGCAGAGCTTGTAGTGAGCAGAGATCGTGCCACTGCACTCCAGCCTGGGCAAAAAAGCGAGACTCCGTCTCAAAAAAAAAAAAAAAAAAAAAAAAAAGATAAAGGGGATATCAACACCAATCCCACAGAAATACAAACTACCATCAGAGAATACTATAAACCCCTCTATACATATAAACTAGAAAATCTAGAAGAAATGGATAAATTCCTGGACACATACACCTTTCCAAGACTAAACCAGGAAGAAGTTGAATCCCTGAATAGATCAATAACAGGCTCTGAAATTCAGGCAATAATCAATAGCCTATCAATAAAAAAGAGTCCAGGACCAGACAGATTCATAGCCAAATTCTACCAGAGGTACAAGGAGTAACTGGTACCATTCCTTCTGAAACTATTCCAATCAATAGAAAAAGAAGGAATCCTCCCTAACTCATTTTATGAGGCCAGCATCATTCTGATACCAAAGCCTGGCAGAGACATAATAAAAAAAGAGAGAATTTTAGACCAATATCCCTGATGAACATCCATGCAAAAATCCTCAGTAAAATACTGACAAACTGAATCCAGCAGCACATCAAAAAGCTCATCCACCATGATCAAGTGGGCTTCAACCCTAGGATGCAAGGCTGGTTCAACATATGCAAATCAATAAACATAAACTATCATATAAACCGAACCAAATACAAAAACCTCATGACTATCTCAATAGATGCATAAAAGGCCTTTGACAAAATTCAACAGCCCTTCATGCTAAAAACTCTCAATAAATTCGGTATTGATGGGAGGTATCTCAAAATAATAAGAGCTATTTATGACAAACCCACAGCCAATATCATACTGAATGGGCAAAAACTGGAAGCATTCCCTTTGAAAACTGGCACAAGACAGGGATGCCCCCTCTCACCACTCCTATTCAACATAGTGTTAGAAGTTCTGTCTAGGACAGTCAGGCAAGAGAAAGAAATAAAGTGTATTCGATTAGGGAAAGAAGAAGTCAAATTGTCCCTGTTTGCAGATGACATGATTGTATACTTAGAAAACCCCATCGTCTCAGCCCAAAATCTCCTTAAGCTGATAAGCAACTTCAACAAAGTCTCAGGATACAAAATCAATGTGCAAAAATAACAAGCATTCCTATACACCAATAATAGACAGACAGCCAAATCATGAGTGAACTCCCATTCACAATTGCTTCAAAGAGAATAAAATACCTAGGAATCCAACTTACAAGGGATGTGAAGGACCTCTTCAAGGAGAACTACAAACCACTGCTCAAAGAAATAAAAGAGGACACAAACAATGGAAGAACATTCCATGCTCATGGATAGGAAGAACCAATATTGTGAAAATGGCCGTACTGCCTAAGGTAATTTATAGATTCAATGCCATACCCATCAAGCTACCAATGACTTTCTTCACAGAATTGGATAAAACTGCTTTAAAGTTCATATGGAACTGAAAAGGAGCCTGCATTGTCATGACAATCCTAAGCCAAAAGAACAAAGCTGGAGGCATCATGCTACCTGACTTCAAACTCTACTACAAAGCTACAGTATCAAAAACAGCATGGTACTCATGCAAAAACAGATATGTATACCAATGGAACAGAACAGAGGCCTCAGAAATAACACCACACATCTACAACCGTCTGATCTTTGACAAACCTGAAAACAAAACAAAACAAAACAAAACAAAACAAAACAAAACAAGAAATTGGGAAAGGTTCCCTATTTAATAAATGGTAGTGGGAAAACTAGCTAGCTATATGTGGAAAGCTGAAACTGGATCCCTTCCTTATACCTTATACAAAAATTAATTCAAGATGGATGAAAGACTTAAATGTTAGACCTAAAACCATAAAAGCCCTACAAGATAATCTAGGCAATACCATTCAGGACATAGGCACAGGCAAGGACTTCATGACTAAAACACCAAAAGCAATGGCAACGAAAGCCAAAATTGACAAATGGGATCAAATTAAACTGAAGAGCTTCTGCACAGCAAAAGAAGCTACCCAGAGTGAACAGCAACCTACAGAATGGGAGAAAATTTTTACAATCTACCCATCTGACAAAGGGCTAATATCCAGAATCTACAAAGAATTCCAACAAAATTACAAGAAAAAAACAAACAACCCCATCAAAAAGTGGGCAAAGGATATGAACAGACACTTCTCAAAAGAAGACATTTATGCAGCCAACAGACACATGAAAAAATGCTCATCATCACTGGCCATCAGAGAAATGCAAATCAAAACCACAATGAGATACCATCTCATACCAGTTAGAATGGCAATCATTAAAAAGTCAGGAAACAACAGGTGCTGGAGAGGATGTGGAGAAATAAGAACACTTTAACACTGTTGGTGGGAGTGAAAATTAATTTTGGGAGTGAAAATTAATGGGAGTGAAATAATAATCCCAAAGGATTATAAATCAGTCTACTATAAAGACACATGTACATGCATGTTTATTGTGGCACTACTCACAATAGCAAAGACTTGGAAGCAACCCAAATGTCCATCAATAACAGACTGAATTAAGAAAATGTGGCACATATACACCATGGAATACTATGCAGCCATAAAAAGGATGAGTTTATGTCCTTTGCAGGGACACGGATGAAGCTGGAAACCATCATTCTGAGCAAACTATCATAAGGACAGAAAATGAAACACCGCATGTTCTCACTCATAGGTGGGAATTGAACAATGAGAGCACTTGCACACAGGGAGGGGAACATCACACACCAGGGCCTGTCATAGCATGGGACACTGGGGGAGGGATAGCATTAGGAGAAATACCCAATGTAAATGATGACTTAGTGGGTGCAGAAAACCAACATGGCACATGTATACCTATGTAACAAACCTGCACTTGCACATTGTGCATATGTACCCAAGAACTTAAATTATAATAATAAAAATAATAAATAAATAAATAAATAAATAAGAAAGCAGAGAGAAGGGAATGGAGACTTAGAACCCACAGGAAGGAAACACCCAGGGCTGCTGGGAAGGTGAATGGAAGGACTTCCACATGCTGGAGTCCCAGGGCTCACCCGCTCACCTCTGGATATGCCCTGTGCCCAGCCCTGGGTGCTGGCTGCACTGTCCTCTGCCCTCCCCTGCCAGGACCCACATCCAGAATCTTCTCAGTGACCAGGGTTTCCTTCAACTGTACGTTGTCAAGGGCCATACACAGGGACATTTCCCAACCTTCACACCCACTGCTCCACTCTTATTCATCCTGAGAGTAACAGGACCCTTGCCTGGGGTGACAGCTGCTCCCCAGACACTCCAGTTGGGAGCAATCCCAGGAAGTCCCAGAGGGGGCATTCAGAGGGAAGAGGTGTCTGGGAGACACCCCCTTACCCCGAATGTGAAATCCCTCAGATTTGCCTCTGGCTTGCAGATTTCTTCCCTGCTACCTAAGTCCTTTGACAACCGAAATGAGTGACTGAGGCTTAAGTCTGAATCATCCAGGGTTACTAAGGCTGCATCAGGGTGTCTTGGAACTGCACCGAGGTTCTCTCGCCCTGCACAGAAAAGCCGAACACTGACATTGGGATAGCAGCAAGGGAAAGTGAGATATTTATTGCAGGGCAACAAACAAGGAGAATTGGGCAGCTCAAGCATAAGACCCTATGTCCCCTATGGCGCACAGGTAAGGGCCAAGATCAGGGGCCAGAAGGGAAGACTCTTGATGTTGGGACTCAAAGACCCCATGCTCCTGAGAGAGGACCAGGACAGCAAAGAGGAGTGAGGCAGCTTCTGTGGCTCCCCTGGCCTCTGTGGGATTGGGCCCCAGTCCCTGCACAGGTCCCTCAGACTAGACCTGGCTCCCTGTCTGAGGAAAGAGGCCTGGAAGGAGGAGAAAAGGAGAGACCCTTATTTTGCTAAGAGTCAAAAATAGGGGCCTTGGACTGGTTTTCACTAGACTTTTCATGGCCATTATTGCTCTGTGGTGACAATGCTCTACCTATGGCTCACAGGAGATGATGTGGGCCGTGGGTCCAGTTTCGGTGCAGCTTCACCTTCAGGGGACCCCAGGCCAGGGTTTGTGCCCTCACCATGATCTGCCTCTTGGGAGAGGTCTCCTGGGGTGAGTCACACCTCCTGCATGCCTACCCAGTGAGTGATGAATTAAATCAGCAATCGTTAATTCATTTTTGTTTTGTGTGTGTGGTTGGCTTTGTGTATGTGTGTCTGTGCACAGGCAAGTGTATGTCAAGAGGGTAAAATAATCAAAGCCTCCACACTATGGAGGCTTCAGATTAAATATCAAGCTTTTGCTTTGCTTTGGGAGTGACAACATAGATTGACCTTGAGTGAGCTGGCACAAGAGCATTCAGGGGCTTGGAGCCTCCTGAGGACTCTCCCTGGTCATATTTGTATTGTTGCCAGAAAAGACGGTGCTGATCCAGACCCCAGGAGCAGGTTCTTGGATCTCACATAGGAATGAATTCAAGGCGAGTCACAGAGCACAGTGACATAAGCAAATTTATTGGAAACTACTCTGTTACAGAATAGGGCATCCTCAGAAAGCAGGAGGAGGAGAGTGCCAGCCTTTGTTAGTGCCTTCCTTAAGACTGGGTACTAGCAAACCAGCAGGAACTATATATATTCTGTATAACCATACATATTCTGTAATCATAATTGGTGGTCAGTTTGAAATGTGCCTATTTTCAGACTGTAAGTATTAACCTTAGAGGTGCCTTGTGAGTGCCGAGCTATTCACTTCAAGATGGAGTCATGCTATCATGTTTTATTAAGCCAGAGACCTGGTAAGCAGGTGTTCCTCTAACAGTATCTTCAACATTCACATGTCTGACACCAACGTTCATTACATGTTCTAAATTGAATGGCCCTGCAACATCTGACCTCACTCTCGGTTTTACAATGAACACCAATTTGTTCAACAACATAGGGTTCCCTAAAGGCTCCATAGGCTGGATTTTCATCCTGAAGAAAGAAAACTAAGATGCCTGGGAAGGTACCTACCAAATAAAATTTATACTGAGACCAGGAATCTGTACCCCTCTCTCCTAATGCTTTCTGTGTTGAGTCCACACTTGCAAGATCATCAGAACACTGAAGACATTGACAGCTGGGGTCCCTGGAAACAATGGCAATTCAAGGAAATTTCTGTCCAGCACACAGCAGGGACTCAACAAAGGGTAGCATAAAGTAAAAGATGAGCCCAGAAGTGACTCTCATTCCCTGCCACTGGAGGAGTGGGTGTGTTGGGATATGGTGGAGGACCTGAGAGATGGCACAGGGAAAGTGCAATGACTTTAAAGTGAGGGCCAGTCACTGAGGGCCACAGAAGGCACAGGTGAGGAGCAGAGGCCTCAGTTGCCCCAGGGAAGGGACCTGGGACCTGCGAGTGCCTATTGACAGCTTCTTGCTGGCTCACCCTTAGGGGTCTATTTCTGTGACCTGAGGATACTCCAGCATCCATGGAAAGAAAACAATTGTTCCTTATCTCGGTGGCAAGAATGGCTGGGAGAGGGCGGGGTAACTTTCCTCTTCAAATCCACTCTCAGGTCATGCCTCTCATCTCTGGCCTCCAGGAAGGCGCCTGCCTCTTCCTGCCACTGTTCTCTAAGGCCACCCAAAATGTAGAAGCTACTTTGGAACTAGGAAACAGGCAGAGGTTGGAACAGTTCTGAGGACTCAGAGGAAGACAGGAAAATGTGGGAAAGTTTGGTACTTTCCAAAGACTTGTTGAATGGTTTTGACCAAAATGCTGATAATGACATGGACAATGAAATCCAGGCTGAGGTTCTTTCAGATGGAGATGAGGAACTTGTTGGGAACTGGAGCAAAGGTGATTCACTACATTTTAGCAAAGAGACTGGTGGCATTTTGTCCCTGCCCTAGAGATTTGTGGAACTCTGAACTTGAGAGGGATGATTTAGGGTATCTGGCAGAAGAAATTTTTAAGCAGCAAAGCATTCAAGAGGTGATTTGGGTGTGTTAAAGGCATTCAGATTTAAAAGCAAAAAAGATGGTAAAAGTTCAGAATATGTGCAGCCTGACAATGCAATAGAAAAGAAAATCTCATTTTCTGAGGAGAAATCCAAGCTGGTACAGAAATTTGCATAAGGAACAAGAAGCCAAATGTTAATCCCCAAGGCAATGGGGAAAATATCTCCAGGGCATGTCAGAGGTCTTCTGAATGGTATTGCCTAGGTTTTCTTGTAGGGTTTTTATGGTTTTAGGTCTAACATTTGAGTCTTTAATCCATCTTGAATTAATTTTTGTATAAGGTGTAAGGAAGGGATCCAGTTTCAGCTTTCTACATATGAGTGGCCAGTTTTCCCAGCACCATTTATTAAATAGGGAATTCTTTCCCCATTTCTTGTTTTTATCAGGTTTGTCAAAGATCAGATGCTTGTAGATGTGTGGTATTATTTCTGAGGGCTCTGTTCTGTTCCATTGGTCTATATATCTGTTTTGGTGCCAGTACCATGGTGTTTTGGTTACTGTAGGCTTGTAGCATAGTTTGAAGTCAGGTAGCGTGATGCCTCCAGCTTTGTTCTTTTGGCGTAGGATTGTCTTGGCAATGCGGGTTCTTGTTTGGTTCCATATGAACTTTAAAGTAATTTTTTCCAATTCCGTGAAGAAAGTCATTGGTAGCTTGATGGGGATGGCATTGAATCTACAAATTACTTTGGGCAGTACGGCCATTTTCACGATATTGATTCCTCCTATCCATGAGAATGTTCTTCCATTGTTTGTGTCCTCTTTTATTTCATTGAGCAGTGGTTTGTAGTTCTCCTTGAAGAGATCCTTCACATCCCTTGTAAGTTGGATTCCTAGGTATTTTATTCTCTTTGAAGCAATTGTGAATGGGAGTTCTCTCATGATTTGGCTCTCTGTTTGTCTGTTATTGGTGTATAAGAATGCTTGTGATTTTTGCACATTGATTTTGTATCCTGAGACTTTGCTGAAGTTGCTTATCAGTTTAAGGAGATTTTCGGCTGAGACAATGGGGTAACTAAGATCAGAGAAGAAATGAAGGAGATAGAGACACAAATAATTCTTCAAAAAATCAATGAATCTAGGAGCTAGTTTTTTGAAAAGCTTAACAAAATTGATAGACTGCTAGCAAGACTAATAGAGAAGAAAAGAGAGAAGAATCAAATAGATGCAATAAAAAATGATAAAGGGGATATCACCACTGATCCCACAGAAATAGAAATACAAACTGCCATCAGAAAATACTATAAACACCTCTACACAAATAAACTACAAAATCTAGAAGAAATGGATAAATTCCTGGACACATACACCCTCCCAAGACTAAATCATGAAAAAGTGGAATCTCTGAAAAGACCAATTGAACAGGCTCTGAAATTGAGGCAATAATTAATAGCTTATCAACCAAAAAGTCCAGGACTAGACGGATTCACAGCCAAATTCTACCAGAGGTACAAAGAGGAGCTGGTACCATTCCTTCTGAAACTATTCCAATCAATAGAAAAAGAGGGAATCCTCCCTAATTCATTTTATGAGGCCAGCATCATCCTGATACCAAAGCCTGGCAGAGACATAATAAAAAAAAGAGAGAATTTTAGACCAATATCCCTGATGAACATCCATGCAAAAATCCTCAATAAAATACTGACAAACCGAATCCAGCAGCACATCAAAAAGCTCATCCACCATGATCAAGTGGGCTTCATCCCTGGGATGCAAAGCTGGTTCAACATACACACATCAATAAACATAATCCATCATATAAACAGAACTAAAGACAAAAACCACATGATTATCTCAATAGATTCACAAAAGGCCTTTGAAAAAATTCAACAGCCCTTCATGCTAAAAACTCTCAATAAACTAGGTATTGATGGGACGTATCTCAAGATAATTACAGGTATTTATGACAAACCCACAGCCATTATCATACTGAATGGCTAAAACTGGAAACATTCCCTTTGAAAACTGGCACAAGACAGCAATGCCCTCTCTCACCACTCCTATTCAACATAGTGTTGGAACTTCTGGCCGGGGCAATTGGGCAATAGAAGGAAACAAAGGGTATTCAATTAGGAAAAGAGGAAGTCAAATTGTCCCTGTTTGCAGATGACATGATTGTATATTTAGAAGATCCCATTGCCTCAGCCCAAAATCTCCTTAAACTGATAAGCAACTTCAGCAAAGTCTCAGGATACAAAATCAATGTGCAAAAATCACAAGAATTCCTATACACCAATAACAGACAAACAGAGAGCCAAATTATGAGTGAACTCCCATTCACAACTGCTACAAAGAGAATAAAATACCTAGGAATCAAATTTACAAGGGATGTGAAAGACCTCTTCAAGGAGAACTACAAAACCCTGCTCTATGAAATAAAAGAAGACACAAACAAATGGAAGAAAATTCTGTGCTCATGGATAAGAACAATCAATATTGTGATAATGGTCATATTGCCCAAAGTAATTTATAGATTCAATGTCATTCCCATCAAGCTACCAATGACTTTCTTCACATAATTGGAAAAAATTACTTTAAAGTTCATATGGAACCAAAAAAAGCCTGTATTGCCAAGACAATCCTAAGCCAAAAGAACAATGTTGGAGGCATCACGCTACCTGACTTCAAACTATGCTACAAGGCTACAGTAACCAAAACACCATGGTACTAGTACCAAAGCAGAGATGTAGACCAATGGAACAGAATAGAGCCTTCATAAATAATACCACACATCTACAACCATCTGATCTTTGACAAACCTGATAAAAACAAGAAATGGGGAAAGGATTCCCTATTTAATAAATGGTGCTGGGAAAACTGGCTAGCCACATGTAAAAAGCTGAAACTGGATCCCTTCCTACATCTTATACAAAAATTAATTCAAGATGGATTAAAGACTTAAATGTTAGACCTAAAACCATAAAAACCCCACAAGAAAACCTAGGTAATACCATTCAGGACATAGGCAGCAGCAAGGACTTCATTACTAAAACACCGAAAGCAATGGCAACAAAAGCCAAAATTGACAAATGGGATCTAATTAAACTAACGAGCTTTTGCACAGCAAAAGAAGCTACCATCACAGTGAATAGGCAACCTACAGAATGGGAGAAAATTTTTACAATCCACCCATCTGACAACAGGCTAATATCCAGAATCTACAAAGAATTCCAACACATTTACAAGAAAAAAAACCAAACAACTCCATCAAAAAGTGGGCAAAGGATATGAACAGACACTTCCCAAAAGAAGACATTTATGCAGCCAACAGACATATGAAAAAATGCTCATCATCACTGGCCATCAGAGAAATGCAAATCAAAACCACAATGAGATACCATCTCACATCAGTTAGAATGGCAATCATTAAAAAGCCAGGAAACAACAGTGCTGGAGAGGATGTGGAGAAACAGGAACACTTTTACACTATGGGACTGTAAACTAGTTCAACCATTATGGAAGACAGTTGGTGATTCCTCAGGGATCTAGAACTAGAAATACCGTTTGACCCAGCCATCCCATTATTGGGCATATATCCAAAGGATTATAAATCATGCTGCTATAAAGACACATGCAGATGTATGTTTATTGTGGCACTATTCACCATAGCAAAGACTTGGAACCAACCAAAATGTCCATCAATGATAGACTGGATTAAGAAAATGTGGCACATATACACCATGGAATACTATGCAGCCATAAAAAAGTATGAGTTCATGTCCTTCGCAGGGACATGGATGAAGCTAGAAACCATCATTTGAGCAAACTTTTGCAAGGACAGAAAACCAAGCACTGCATGTTCTCACTCATAGGTGGGAAATGAACAATGAGAACACTTGGACGCAGGGTGGGGAACATTACACACCGGGGCCTGTCATGGGGTGGGAGACTGGGGGAGAGATAGCATTAGGAGATATACCTAATGTAAATGACAAATTAACTGGTGTAGCACACCAACATGGCATATGTATACATATGTAACAAACCTGCATGTTGTACATATGTACCCTAGATCTTAAAGTATAATTTAAAAAAATGATGTTGTAGAAGAAAATGTAGTAGTAGTTATAGTAGCTTTAGCTAGCCCCATGAAGCCCACACTACTTGCCAGCATTGTTCTAAGTATTTGGCAAATGTTGAATCACTTAAATATTGACAACACTTTGTGAAGTAGGAACCATTATTATCTGTTGCGGGAAGTCAGGGACCCTGAACAGAGGGACCGGCTGAAGCCATGGCAGAAGAACATAAATTGTGAAGATTTCATTGACATTTATTACTTCCCCA
The DNA here is from genome assembly GCF_007565055.1 of Rhinopithecus roxellana. NCBI lineage: Eukaryota > Metazoa > Chordata > Mammalia > Primates > Cercopithecidae > Rhinopithecus > Rhinopithecus roxellana. The sequence goes on along the minus strand of NC_044558.1, from coordinate 56,256,321 downwards.
AATTAATACTTTTATAATTTCTTATGGCTGTATTTACTTCAATCTCTGAACATGAATTGTGAAGATTTCATGGACACTTATCACTTCCCCAATAAATACCCTTGTGATTTCCTATGCCTGTCTTTACTTTAATCTCTTAATCCCGTCATCTTCTTCATAAACTGAGGAGGATGAATGTCACCTCAGGACCCTCTGATGATTGTGTCAACTGCACAAATTGTTTGCAGAGCATGTGTGTTTGAACAATATGAAATCTGGGCATCTTGAAAAAAGAACAGGATAACAGCAATGTTCAGAGAACATCAGAGATAAGACTTCTGGCCATCAGTGAGCCGGATGGAACAGAGCCATATTTCTCCTCTTTCAAAAGCAAATAGGAGAAATATTGCTGAATTCTTTTTCGCAGTAAGGAACATCCCTGAGAAAGAGAATGTGCCCTGAGGGTAGGCCTATGAATGGTCCCCTCAAAGCATGCCGTCTTTTATGGTCGAAGTCAAAGGGTTGAAATAAGCCCTGGTCTCCTGTAGTGCTCCCAGGCTTATTAGGATGAGGAAAATTCCTGCCTAATAAATTTTGGTCAGACAGGTTGTCTGCTCTCAAACCCTGTTTCCTGATAAGATGTTATCAATGACAATGTGTGCCTGAAACTTCAATAGCAATTTTAATTTCACCTCATCCAGTGGTCCTGTGATCTCACCCTGTCTCCATTTGCCTTGTGATATTTTATTACCTTGTGAAGTATGTGATCTCTGTGACCCACACCCTATTCGTGCACTCCCTCCCCTTTTGAAAATCACTGATAAAAACTTGCTGGTTTTACGGTTCGGGGGAACATCACGGATCCTGCCGACATGTGATGTCTCCCCCGGAAACCCAGCTTTAAATTTCTCTCTCTTGTACTCTTTCCCTTTATTTCTCAAACCAGCTGAGACACCTAGGAAATAGAAAAGAACCCATGATAAATATCGGGGGTGGGGTTCCCCCAATATCTGGCATGCCAACATGGTCTTTGTTTTTTCCTAAGTGCATGTGGGAACCTGATTCCCTTTGGGAGGTGCGGAGAAACAACATCAGCTTGCTTCACAGAAACGTGTGTTCGACTCCCTGATGACTGATGAGTAGTCTGTATATGGTCTGGGTTAACTATCGGTCATGCAGAGTCCAAACAACATGCTTATCTCTGCTATATTAAAATGTTGAAACAGGGTGGTGTTCGAAAATATGGTCACATGGAAAATATGGTCACTCTATTCAGGACAGTGGAACAATACTGTCCTTGGTTTCTTGAAAAAGGAACCTTAGATGTAGAAGTATGGGATCGTGTTGCTGCAGCATTCAGGGAACTGGTCTCCACAGGGAATTATGTTCCTGTCACCATTTGGGGTGACTAGGCCTTGGTACGAGCCATCTTGATGACATACCAATCCTGTGACTCCCTATAGTTACCACAGTTTTCTGAACTGACAACACTCCACCTCCTCCTCAACCATCCTCTCCCACATGGCCTTTGTAATCTGATCAGCCTCTCCTTTCAGCTACTCCTCTCCCACTTGAAAATGTTGAAAATTCAATGTCTAACTCTGGGGACTTTGGATTATGGTCACCCGCTGATGATCTTATTTCTTTTCACCAAGAGCCAGTACTTGCAGCAGCTGCAGCCCCAACTCACACAGCCCAGGATCATATATACACTAATTCTTCTCTTTTCAAACCTCCAGAGTCACCTGATGGCTCTGGGACCAAGCTACAATTTACCTATAATTCTTCAGGCCCTCCCACTTCCACTTCAGCCCCTCACCTTCCTGTCATTTCAGGTCCTCAGCTGGTCACATTGCCATCCACTCAGACTATGGCTTCATATCCTTCTTCACACATGAATGCCAGTAATCACCAGTATACTTGTGCTCCTTCTGCTCCCCCAATCCCCCTTTCTCACACTCTCATTCCAGTCAACCCTCTCAGCCTCAGTTTCCCTTATCTATGCATGCTTTTCCTGTCACTTCTATGCCAACTCCATCTCAGATGCCTACTCTCGAAACTTCAATGCAACACCTACTATGCCAAAACAAAGAAACAAGTGGATTAGACGCGTGGACTTATCTGGTTGCACTAGACCCACCTAACTTCCAAGGGGTACAAATGCGTTATGTACCTCTTAATCTTACCTTTTTAAAAGAATTTAAGGATGCTTGTACTCAGTATGGCCCTACTTCTCCTTATGTTAAAATGGTATTACAAACTCTTTGTACAGTGGTCACTTTACTTCCTTTAGACTGGGACCTTTTGGCAAAAGCTGTTCTGACCCCATCTCAGCATTTACAATTTCGTACTTGGTGGTCAGAAGAGGCTGGTTTGCAGGTTCAACTAAATTGGACTAATGGCATTCTAATTACTCAAGCTCAGCTCACAGGCTCTGATAGTTCCTCTGATACTTATGCCCAATTGAACTTTGATGCTTTTACCACAGAACAAGTAACAAAGGTGTGTATGAGAGCTTGGGATAAATTACGCAAATAAAAACTTGCTGGTTTTACAGCTTGGGGAACATCACAGATCCTGCCGACATGTGATGTCTCCCCCGGACACCCAACTTTAAATATCTCTCTCTTGTGCTCTTTCCCTTTATTTCTCAAACCAGCCGAGACACCTAGGAAATAGAAAAGAACCATCATTATCCCCATGTTAAAGATGAGGAATTTGCAGAAACTATTTCGGTTAAAGGACATGACCAAGGGTCACACAGTAAGTGGCAGAGCCAAGATTCAAATTCAGATAGGCTAGATCCAGAGTCCGCTCTATGAACTGTTGCATAAAGACAAAAGAAATGTTAATCATTTATAATTACAGGAGAAAAGCAGGCTAAAAAACAGTTTGAAAACTGTGATTCTAATTCTGTATCAAACACTTAAAAAATCATATGATTATACACATAGAAAAATTGTTGTGTTGCATGCCATGGTGTTAATAGTATTACCTCTCAGAAGTTGCATTTAAGTGATTCTTATTTCCTTTTAAATAATTTTCTGTAATGTCTATATTTTCTATAATAAAACTTCATGATTTCTCCTTTTGAAAAAAAAAAAAAAAAAGCATATAAAGATGGAACAAAAATTCCAGTCTTGATTTGGTCAATGTGGGTGCTAATAAAAGCAGCTCTTGAGCCATTTCAAACAGATGATGAGGCAGATTCAGATGAGGAAGAGGAGGACAAGTGAAAAGAACTAAATTCAGATTCTGAATGTGAGGAACAGAAAACGGAGGAAATTAAAGAAACGAAAGGGAAACTGAAAAAAGTGTGTTTTACTAACCCGTCAACACCACTTGCTGAATTAAGTGAAAGACCATCTCCTCTCTCTCCCCTTAATGGGTGAGAAGATGAATTAGCTACAAAACTTACTGCTCCTGTAGTTGCAACATTAAAACCTGGAGAAATTGGTGGTGCTATACACAATTCTATTCAACAGGCTAGAGCCAAGGGAGACCTTGAAGCATGGGAATTTCCCATAACTATAATCCAGCAGGGAGGACAGAATATAGCTAATTGGACTACCTTTCCTTTTAAGCTGTTAAAGGAATTCAAGCAAGCCATTAGTCAATATGGGCCAAACTCTCCTTTTGTGCAAACTTTATTAAAAAATGTTTCTCTTGATAATAGATTAATACCATATGATTGGGATACTTTAACAAAATCTGTTCTCACTCCATCTCAGTACTTTCAGTTTAAAACCTTGTGGGTTGATGAAGCTCAAACTCAGGCAAGGGAAAATACACGAACACAACCACCTGTGACTGTTTTCTTTGAACAGTTAATGGGAGTCAGACCTGATTGGGGTTGACTAGAAAATCAAGCAGTAATGGAGGATGTTGCTGTTGCTCAGCTGCACTCTGTATGCTTATGAGCATGGGAAAGGATAAATGTTTTAGGGTGAAAATATCCTTCCTTCAGTTCTATCTGACAGGGACCTAAAGAACCATATATTGAGTCTATTGCTCAGCTCTAAGAGGCTGTGTATAAAGCCATAACTGAAAAAGCAGCTCAAGATGTTGTAATACAGGTTCTTGCATACAATAAGGCTAATGCAGAGTGTAAAACTTCTATTAGAGCCCTGAGAGGGAAGGCTCACTTAGCTGAATATATTAAGGCTTGCAATGGTATTGGAGGTAACTCCAGAAATGAGGCTGGATTATGCCCCATTTCTCAGGCTCTTGTTTCAATTGTGTGCAGTTTGGGCATACAAAAAAGGAATGCAGAAAAGGAAGCCAAAAGGCAAGAGCTACTACCATCAAACAACAGAAAAGCCCTGGTGTATGCCTCCATTGTGAAAAAGGCAATCACTGGGCAAGTCAGTGTCATCGTAAAATTAGCAAAGATGGACAACCTGTCTTGGGATATGGGAAGAGTGGCCTGCCTTGAGCCCCTCAACAAACTGAGGCATATCCAGCACAGCCAGTGCCCTTACAAATGTACAACAATTGTCCCCTGCCACAGTAGGCAGTGCTGTCATAGACCTCTGCAGCACAATTCCCATCTGCTTGCTTCCTGGAAAGTCACCAAAAAAGGTCCCTTTGGGGGTTAAAGAGTTGGTTTATTACTTGGAAAGTCTAGTCTAAGTTTGAAAGTTGTCACTGTGCATATGGGAATAATTGATTCTGATTATACCGGAGAAATTCAATTAGTCATTAGTTCCTCAGCTCATCAGCTCACTTCATTTCATTCATTTGATCTCTATCACTGATACCCTTTCTTCCACTTGATCAAATCATCTACTGAAGCTTGTGCATGCATCCCGTAGTTCTTGTGCCATGGTTTTCAGCTCCATCAGGTCATTTAAGGACTTCTCTACACTGTTTATTCTAGTTAGCCATTCATCTAATCTTTTTTCAAGATTTTTAGCTTCTTTATGATGGGTTTGAACATCCTTCTTTAGCTGGGAGAAGTCTGTAATTACTGATCGTCTGAAACCTTCTTCTCTCAACTTGTCAAAGTCATTCTCCATCCAGCTTTGTTCCATTGCTGGTGAGGAGCTGCGTTCCTTTGGAGGAGAAGAGGTGCTCTGATTTTTAGAATTTTCAACTTTTCTGCTCTGTTTTCTCCCCATCTTTGTGGTTTTATCTACCTTTGGTCTTTGATGATGGTGGTGTACAGACGGGATTTTGGTGTGGATGTCCTTTCTGTTTGTTAGTTTTCCTTGTAACAGTTAGGACCCTCAGCTGCAGGTCTGTTGGAGTTTGCTGGAGGTCCACTCCAGACCCTGTTTTCCTGGGTATCACCAGCGGAGGCTGTAGAATAGCAAATATTGCAGAACGGCAGATGTTGCTGCCTGATCCTTCCTCTGGAAGCTTTGTCTCAGAGGGGCACCTAGCTGTATGAGTTGCCAGTCAGCCCATACTGGGAAGTGTCTCCCAGTTAGGCTACTTGGGAGTCAGGGACCCATTTGAGGAGGCATTCTGTCCATTCTCAGATCTCAAAATCCATGCTGGGAAAACCACTACACTCTTCCATGCTGTCAGATGGGGACGTTTAAGTCTGCAGAAGTTTCTGCTGCCTTTTGTTCAGCTATGTCCTGCCCCCAGAAGTGGAGTCTATAGAGGCAGGCAGATCTCCTTGAGCTGTGGTGGGCTCCACCCAGTTCGAGATTCCTGGTCACTTTTTTTACCTCAGCAATGGTGGACACCCCTCTCCCAGCCTTGCTGCTGCCTTGCAGTTCAATCTCAGACTGCAGTGCTAGCAGTGAGCAAGGCTCCATAGGCATGGGACCCTCTGAGCCAGGTGCGTGATATAATCTCCTGGTGTGCCGTTTGCTAAGGCTGTTGGAAAATTGCAGCGTTAGGGTGGGAGTGTCCTGATATTCCAAGTACCGTCTGTCACGGTTTCCCTTTGCTAGGAAAGGGAATTCCCTGATCCCTTGTGCTTCCCAGGTGAGGTGATGCACCGCTCTTCTCCATGTGCTGCACCCACTGTCTGACTGGTCCCAGAGAGATGAACCCTGTACCTCAGTTGGAAATGCAGAAATCACCCATCTTCTGCATCACTCACACTGGGAGCTGCAGACTGGTGCTGTTCCTATCTGGCCATCTTGGAAGCAGGAGGAACTATTCTACCCTTTATATGCTTTTTAAAAATCTCTGCCAATTCTCTCACATTCATCTAACTCCATAGTCCCTTGTTCCGGAACCATGGGCAAAACTGCTTTACTGCACTAAAGAGTGATAACAAATTCTGAGTACTAACTTTCATTCCCCATCTTCATAAAAAATGCTCTAAGAAATTTAAATAAGCAGAATGTCTGCTTTCACTTTGTCCCATTGTTACTCTGGTTCTTCTGAGCACTGAGCTTTCCTGCCAAGCTTCTTTTAGACGTCTTTGGGTGTCCTTTGATGATGCGTCCTTTGCTTTCACATGCCCTGGTGTTCCTTCACCAGAGTCTTTGTCGCTCCACGTTGGGTGCCAGGAATGTTGGGGCTGCCAGACCCAACACCAGGTCATGGGGGTGACAAAGTCTGGCAGAGTCAAAGGATTGAGAAAAGACAGTTTGAAAGAGAGAAGTGGGACCGGGGGACCATTGCGATTGTGGAGGCTGTGAAGGCTGTCAGACAGGGATGTTTAAGTCTGCAGACGTTTCTACTGCCTTTTTTTCAGCTATGTCCTTCCCCCAGAGGTGGAGTCTATAGAGGCAGCAAGCCTTGTGGTGCTGTGGTGGGCTCCACCCAGTTCAAACTTCCTGGCCACTTTGTTTCCCTACTCAAGCCTCAGCAACGGTGGACAACTATCCTCCTGCTGGGCTGCTGCCTCACAGATCAATCTCAGACTGCCATACTAGCAGTGAGCAAGGCTCCATGGGTGTGGGACATGCTGAGCCAGGCATGAGATACAATCTTCTGGTGTGCCGTTTGCTAGGACAGTTGGAAAATCACAGTATTTGTGCAGGAGTGTCCTGTTTTTCCAGGTACAGTCCGTCATGCCTTCCTTTGGCTAGGAAAGGGAAATCCCCCAACCCCTTATGCTTCCAGGGTGAAGCAATGCCCTGCCCTGCTTAAGCTTGCCCTGCGTGGGTTGCACCCACTGTCCAACCAGTCCCAGTGAGATGAACCAGGTACCTCAGTTGGAAATGCAGAAATCTCCCATCTTCTGCATTGATCACACTGGGAGCTGCAGACTGCAGCTGTTCCTATTTGCCCATCTTCTCCCTGCTTTCTTTACATCTGAGTTTGGATACCCCCATAGGATCCTGCAATCTTTCTGCCCCAAAAAACTGCTATAGCAGGAGGGAACTTGTTCCTGCCCACCCTTTGTCTACTCCTTCTCCTCCTAGAGAGCCTGACCATGCCCTAGTTTTCTGAGGAGTGATTGATATTCTAGGGTGCTGAGCAGGATGAGGAAACTCAGGTTCAGAGAGGGATTTCCATCTAATCTGCCTGGAAACCATGTGTAGCTACCCAATAAGGTCTTTCTATGTTCAAAAGATCACGGACCAGGGTTGTAGGAGTAGGAGATTTGTAGAGATAGTTTTGACCCCTGTACTTAGAGCAGAGGGGTGTGTTTTCCATGGAGGGTGTGTGTGGGCAGCTGTGTGTGAGTGAGCCTGTGTGGGCTCTGTGTGTGTTCCTGTGTGAATATATGTGTGTGCTCCTTCATGGACACAGCATGCATGTAGTGGGCACAGCAAGGCAAGAGAAATCAGGAGACTAAGGACACATTGCCAAGTGATAATATCTTCCTATTGGGCAGGACTTGGGGTGTGCAAAGGCGTGCATGAGTACTGCAGAAGCAGTTCAAAGAGCAGAGAGGTGGGGCCAGAATAAATATGTTGCAGAAAGACAGTCATCAAGGAGGAAAGTGAGGATTCTGACCAAAATGCCTGAGGGTTTCCCTGCCTACCACAGCCCTCTGTGTTCTTAAATCCTCCTGTGTCAACAGAGGCCAGACTCTGGGTTCCCCCACAGCCTGTCTGTGTCTGTCCTCTGCAAAGCCATGTGGCTCTACCTGGCAGTCTTCGTGGGCCTGTACTACCTTCTGCACTGGTACCGGGAGAGGCAGGTGCTGAGCCACCTGAGAGATAGGTATGTGTTCATCACGGGCTGTGACTCTGGCTTCGGGAAACTGCTGGCCAGACAGCTGGACGCACGAGGCTTGCGGGTGCTGGCTGCGTGTCTGACGGAGAAAGGAGCCGAGCAGCTGAGGGACCAGACTTCAGACAGGCTGGAGACGGTGACCCTGGATGTCACCAAGACAGAGAGTGTTGTTGCAGCCACCCAATGGGTGAAGGAACGCGTGGGGGACAGAGGTAACCACCCAGATTTCTCAAGTCTGTCTGTGTCTTCCCTCTGTGTGAAGGGACCACCTCCTGTCTGCTCCCTGGGAAGGTTTCTACAGTGTCTTTCCAGGTTGAAGTAACAGTAGCTTTCTAGTATTTCTCACTAATCAGGCTGGCCTGAGCCCCATCTCTTTCCAATCTTTAACCTATCCCGACATTGGAGGTGTATAGTCTTGGGGAGAGTTTGCCCTGATGAGATTTTTCTCTCCAGAATTCCTCTCTATCCTCTCCCTCTTGTCTAAGCAGAAATCATGGATTGTTTGATGCTGAGAGCCTGGGTTAGAGATCTGGAGACTTGCTGGAGCATGGTTGAGAAGGGAGCATGGGGCTGCAAGGGTGCACGGAGGCTGTAGCTGTGCTGGAGCTGGGCTTGCGTTCCCAGCACTTTACCTTGTTCTTGCTAGGGCCTATCAGCATCCACCAAGAGCTACGACCATCTCCATCTTCAGAGGAGGGTATCAGCATAAGGACTGCTTAAGGAAAGCAGAACTAGTAAGGTGTTACTTTTTCTTTCTTTCTTCTTTTCACTACACTAATTCATCTGTCTTATTACAGGGGAAGAAAGAAACATGGATTTATTTTATGTAACAATAAATGCAGAATATGATCTTTGTTGAAAATAATGAAAAGAATAAAGATGAAAACAAAAGTTTCCCTGAAATTGTCATCCATACATAAGTCCTTTTTACAATTATACATATTTAGGATTTTATATTTTGTTCTTAGTTTCAGTCACCTTAGATTCTCTGGAGAAGATAAACATTTTTACACCATAATGATCATTTTTATAAAATTGTATGTAATTATTTAGAATACTGTATCATTCCAATAGCCTACCTATGTAAACCATACTGAGTGGTTGGATATGATAGTTTTTATCGTCATAAATGTCGTCTTGGTGGACTTTTATTGGCCAGCATCTCTATAAGTGTGAGATGTCTGGGTGGAGGAATCTGCATTTGCATCAGGGCAGGGCCTGTTATTGAGCAGGGGATGGATTCATATGCCTAGGCCAACCCTTCCAGATCAACAACTGCCACCCCCTGCCCGGACTCAAGGGACCCTGTGCTCCTGCCCCCTAGTTCTATGGGTTGAAAGCTCTATTGACTTGAAGTCTTGGGGATCGTGTATTTGCATCTTCCAGAGAGATTTTCCCAGAGCTGAGTGAACTTGGGACCAAAGGGAAGGATGAAGAGTGGGCTTCTGATGCAGTAGGAGGAGAGGGTGACATTTTCTGGGGCAGAGGGTGGAGTCTGTGTACTGAGAGGGATGATGCAACCTTGCTTTCTTCCCAAAGCCTGTGCACTGGAATTCCCCAGTGCTTTCTATAAAAATGTTACTGGATATTGATGCAGGATGTTTCAAGACCGGTGCCCTGAGGTCAAACACAGGATATTCTCCAAGCTCCCCTAAGCCTAGGACTTCAGGTCTGTCTTTTTCTGTCTTCCCTCTCTCCCTCACTCTCCCTTTCTCATGTCTCTTATTCCATCAACAGATGGTTGCAGAACACTCACTATACAAGGCGTTAGCATACCTGAAAATGCAGGTGAATGTCTATAATGTCAGCAACATTCATGTTTAACTAACCAAACATTGGTCTTCATGTTTCCAGACGTGGACAATAGTTCTTTAACATGATTTCTTTAACATGCAATCCTCAAATAGGGATAATAGCTTATTGTCTTTCAGGCAGTGAGCTGGGCCCTGAAGAGTAAATGGAAAAAGAACTGGGTTCCATGGCCCACCAACTGCTGAATGTCCAGACCCAACCCCTGCAGATACTGTGGTGCTTGTTTTACCCTCCTCCCCATCCCACACCTGTCATTCTGCCTTCACTTTATTGGGATGTGAGTTGCACCCTAACTGTCCACCTGCACAGGCACAACACAGTGATGCTGTCTCATCTTCCCACTGTCCCAGGACTCTGGGGACTGGTGAATAATGCTGGCATCTCCTTGCCTGTGGCCCCCAATGAGTTGCTGACCAAGCAGGACTTTGTGACCATATTGGACGTGAACTTGTTGGGGGTGATCGACGTGACTCTGAGCCTGCTGCCCTTAGTGAGGAAGGCCAAGGGCCGTGTGGTCAACGTCTCCAGTATCTGTGGCCGGGTGTCACTTTTTGGTGGAGGCTATTGCATCTCCAAGTATGGCGTGGAAGCCTTCTCCGACTCCCTCAGGTATGGTTCTGGGACGAGGCCCGCCCTAGTCTTCCTGCTCCTGTCTTTGTGGGGAAGTCTTTTCCAGGGAGTTCCTTGAATCCCAGCCTGTAAGGCCCTTTCATGAGATCCCTCTCTGTCTTCTTGTGTGACACTCTTGTCTTCCTCTTTCTGGATTGAGCTGGCCATTCACTGGGAAGCACCTTCCTGAGTGCTGGGTGGCAGGACGGGCCTCAGGTCAGAGAGTTTCTTGAATGATACCTCTTCCCTGGATGGATCTCTTGGTCAGAAACAGCCAGAGGCAGAATTGGACCTGGATCTTTGGCTTCTGATCCTGCCAAGAGGAACACAGTACTGAGGTTCCCAAGCCAAGGACAGGGGAATACTGTGTATCAATGACTAATCCCAGGGAAGGACCCTAAACACTTCTTCCCATTGTACCTTGGTATTGGAGCCACAAAGGCAGACCAGGCAGTCAGCACTGGATGGAAGAATGCTTTGCACCCTAGAGAAGGAGCAGAGAAAGATCAGCTACAACAGTGTGTGTTGGTCCCCTGGCCAGGGAGGCTTTCCCGGCAGCTGACAATGGGCATGTGGCTTGCTCAAACCCCTCTCTTGCTGTAGTAGATGGCCCCCGACCCCTCCTCCCTGGAATCTGAAATACTTGTAAAGCTGGGCCATGCCTTAGTGCCGCAAAGACACACATGCTCATGCAGATGCAAGAGCACTCACTGAGTCAGAAACAGGGAAAGATACTTCCACACCAGGAGATGGGTGCCTGGCTTTGGGGCTCTTCCTCTCTAGGGAGAGAAATGCTTCAAGCCCTAAGGCCATTCCTTCATGGCTCTCTGAAACCCAAAGACAGTATGCAGAAGATGGTCTTTCCCAGCAGAATTCATGTCCAGAGCCCCTTTGACAATGGGTAGAGCATCTGAGTCCACACAGCAGATGCTTTAGGCCCTTGTCTAAGTGACAAAAAAATCCATCCTTAATCAACAACAAGGTTTTGTCTGTGAACTAAATCTTGATACCTGAGAGAGGTACAAGAGATCTAGAATCAACTGCCAATGCTTATAAGGTTGGTGATCAAGTCAACCTTGCTGGTCATGGTACCCATCTGAGTTGGGAAGAGTCTTGGAGATTCTGTCTGAGCTGGGGATTAAGAACTCGAGCTGGGGATTGAGAACTCCACCTGGCAGCCTGGTAAGGAAGGCTGTGAAGGGATCCTGGATGAAGGAATGCGATCAGCCCAGGCTCAGGGTGAGCATTAGCCACCTGCATGTACTGCAGAGTCCTCTTGTGGTGAAGGTCAAGGCCAGACCTGGTGGGGGATGCTGGGCAGGTGGGCATAGGTGGGCTCCTTGATGGCCTGTGAGTCCTGGACAGGAGCTGTGCTTTATGCTGTTGGGAGTGAAACTCCCCAAAAAAGTGATTTGTTCCTTGGTCTAATCAGCTTCTAGACACCCACCGACTGCAGGAAGCCCAGTGGCTGAAAGTGGGGAGCCAGACTGAAGACAGATGCTTCTTAGAGGACAGTTGCTATCACCCAGCTCAGAGGCCAGGGAGATTCCTGGGGCAGGAAAAGGATGGAGGGAACTGAGGACTGGAGAGGAGGCAAAATGTGGGAATTCTGGTGATCCATTGGATGTGAGGGCCATAGGAGGAGACAGCACTAAGGTGCTGCCTTGCTTTGGAATTGGTAGGATTTAGGGCTAGTAAGCTCATGTGTGTAAAATATGGAAACCCCATACAGAGGCAATGATTCCTTCATTATTATGATCCCTTGATTGCTGGAAATTAAATATTCCAAGCTTTCTATCTCACCTGTTGTCCTCATATATTGTGCTGTCATAGTTTTACTTTTATTGTTTGTGTTTTACCTTCCATGACCCCTGAAGTCTTTCCTCTCTGCTTCTCTTTCTTGCAGGAGGGAACTCTCCTACTTTGGGGTGAAGGTGGCTATGATTGAGCCTGGCTATTTCAAGACTGCTGTGACCAGTAAAGAGAGATTCTTAAAGAGCTTCCTGGAGATTTGGGACCGGTCCAGTCCAGAGGTCAAGCAGATCTACGGCGAGAAGTTTGTTGCATCCTGTGAGTAAGCAGTGGAGAGTGGGGAGAGAAGCAAACCCTCATGTGGAATCCCTGGTCTACCATTGGTGTCTGAAGAGCATTAGAGTTTGATCTCCAGGCTCTTCCTTACCCACAAAGTGGAGACCTTTAGCCCCGTTTCCATGATGGGTATTGTGTGGTCAACTGGTCCTGAAAAGCAAGTATCCAGGCTTCTCAGAACTTGGGACCAGTGTCTATCTGAACTCAATATCATTATTGAGGAGCAAAGTGAAGCCAGAAAGGGAAGACACTGGTAACTGATAACAAGCTGGCATTAGAGATAGCTTATTTACATGTGCTGAGACTTCTGTGGGAGGAGACCATCATTTATGTAGTCCAGATATTCCTGAAGAGAGACAGACATGACTTAGTGTGGAACACTTGTTGCTTTCCCATGGATGGGCTCCAACTCAGGGAATTTGGATAAAAGAGATTTGAGGCAATGCTTGACTGGGGGTTGTGGGGTGGCATGAGTTCTTAGACCCTTTCCACTTTAAGTTGAATCCAAAGCAGGAGCAGTTACAGGTGGAAATACACGTGGATCATTTCTCATTCTTAACAGATAAGAAATCAGCTGAACAATTGGAGCAGACTTGCACACAGGATTTGTCCTTGGTGACCAACTGCATGGAGCATGCGCTGATTGCCTGCCACCCCCGCACTCGCTACTCAGCTGGCTGGGATGCCAAGCTTCTCTACCTCCCTATGAGCTACATGCCCACCTTCCTGGTGGATGCCATTATCTACTGGGGTTCTCCAAGCCCGGCCAAGGCTCTATGAAGCCAAGGATCAGGTGCATGGTTGCATGGATTTGGGGTGTGCTGTGAGGGTGATGTATCCTTGGGAGAGAAATAAAGTAGAGGGAGGACGCTGTCAGGTCAGTAGGAGACCGATCTCACCTCCTTCATTACCTCCTGGCCATGATTCTTCTGGGAGATAATTCTGCTCTCTGAAGATGTTGGTAGGAAAGTTTCAAGTTAAGCAGCTGAGAAACAGGAACCAAATAGTGCTCCTGGGTGCATTGTCACCTTAGGTGGCCACTCAAGGGTCCAAGCCTCTTGTGTTAACAACTGGGGTGGGTGTGAGCAGGTGGAAGGAGCCTCAGCCCATGCTATTACCTCCTGCTTCCTTATCAGGCTGTGTGTTAATTCTGGGCCAGTCTGGGCCATAGGGTGGAAATGGCTTGGGAGACATGAGGGGATCCCTTCTCTGAAGATCCCTGTATACATGGTGTTGGGAACGGTAGCGCAACCATTACATGGCCCCATAGACCTCACGAGTCATCCCAGCAGCAGTGGCTGGAAGGTGGTGTCCTCAGTAGGGATCTGTGCAAAGGACAAATAAATCAGTTTTTGATTTGTCTTGAAAGCATGCACTTCCTTTGATAGTTTTGATGTTGAAAAAGTTGATAGTTTCACCCATGTGCAGTGATTTGAATGTTCTTGTGAAGTTACACTTGGATACCAGACACATGAGATTGCAATCCCTCTCTGAGTCTGGGTTCCCTCCTTTGCTCAGGACCCAGAATCACTCCATCCAGAAATCCAGGTCACCGTCAGCCTCTCTAGGACTACAAGTCGAAGGCAGAAAAGAGTGAGCAGGAATAGATCTCCTAATATTGGACTTATCTGCTAGAAGGAGAACAAGATCCCAACAGGGAAGTCTGATCTTAGAGACAAAGAAAGGGGAAAGAGGGAAATGGGGATGGGAACTCCCAAGCTGCTGGGAGGGAGGAATGGAGTGACTTACACAGTGGGTGTCAGAGTTTTTACCCTTTCACTCCTGAAGATGCCATTTCCCTAGATTTTGGTGGCCTTGGGGAGCAATGGGAGGAAGAGGTGTGTGCCTTTCTGAATATCAGGGGATGAGAGGCATGGTCTGAGAATGGATTTGAAGAGAGAAATTGGACTATCCCTGTCCTCTCCCATCCCTTCTTGCCACCAAGGTGAGGGGCAATTGTTTTCTTTCCAAGGGTCCTGGAGTAGACTTGGGTAACAGAAATAGATCCAAGGACAAGCCAGCAAGGTGACCTCAACAGCCATATTGAAAGACAGGCCCCAGATCCCCTCCCTGGGGCAACTGAAGCCTCCTCCCCTCACCTGTGGCCTCTCTGTGGCCCTTAGTGACTGACCCTCACTTCAAAGTCATTGCACTTTCCCTGTGCCATCCCTCAGGTCCCCCACCATGTCCCATCACACCCACTCCTCCAGTGACAGGGAGTGAGAGTCACTGCTGGACTCATCTTTCATATTTTCCCTCCCTTTGTTGAGCCCCTGCTGTGTGCTGGACAGAAACTCCCTTGAATGACCTGGTCCTCATCCTCAGTGTCTTCAGTTTTCTGATGATGTCGCAAGTGTGGACTCAACACAGAAAGCATTAGGGGAAAGGGGTACAGATTCCTGGACTCAGCACAAATGGTAGATGAGGTAACACCCCAGGTTTCTCATTTTTCTTTCTTCAGGGTAAAAGTCTAGGATATGGGGCCTCTAGGAAGCCCCATGTTGTTTAACAAACCAGTGTTTATTGTAGAAACAGAGATTGAGGTCAGATGTTGCTGGGCCACTGAATTTAAAACACGCAATGAAACCTGGCACAGTGATTCATGCCCATAAACCTAGCACTTTGTAGGCTGAGGGGGGTGGATCACCTGAGCTCAGGAGTTAGGGACCAGCCTGGGCAACATGGGGAAACCTGATCTCTATTAAAAATACAAAAAATTGGCTGGGCGCGGTGGCTCAAGCCTGTAATCCCAGCACTTTGGGAGGCCGAGACGGGTGGATCACGAGGTCAGGAGATTGAGACCATCCTGGCTAACACGGTGAAACCCCGTCTCTACTAAAAAATACAAAAAACTAGCCGGGCGAGGTGGCGGGCGCCTGTAGTCCCAGCTACTTGGGAGGCTGAGGCAGGAGAATGGCGTAAACCCGGGAGGCGGAGCTTGCAGTGAGCTGAGATCCAGCCACAGCACTCCAGCCTGGGCGACAGAGCAAAACTCCGTCTCAAAAAAAAAAAAAAAAAAAAAAAATACAAAAAATTAGCTGAGTGTGTTGGTGTATGCCTGTGGTACAGCTACTTGGGAGGCTGAGGTAGGTGGATCGCTTGAGCCTGGGAGACAAAGCTTGCAGTGAGCTGAGATTGTGCCACTGCACTCCAACCTGGTTGATAGAGTGAGACCCCCATCTCAAAAAACAAAACAAAACAAAACAAAAAACAACGAACAAACACACAAACAAAACACACACAGTGAGGAGCTGTTGGAGATAAATGGTGAAGTAGAAGGCTTCACGGATCATTCTCTCTTCCCCATCTCACACCAGGATACCAAGTTAACAACTATCTCTGCATCAAAAAACATGTTCATAAGAACCAACAATCAGGTGAAAACTCTAACCTGGTTTCAACCTCATATTGCTGAAAGAGGCACTGAAGAGATAGAAAAAAAACCAGTTGTGAATCACAGATAGTACTGCTCTCCAAACCCTGGCAGTGGAGGCATGGTGCTGAGAGTGTCTCTGGATGCTGTGGGAGGGAGAACACAGCAATTGTGAGGAACTGAACTCAGTGCTATCCTGTCAGAGCAGAAAGAAAAACCAGACCAGACTCAACTGGTGCCCATGCATGGAGGGAGCATTTAAACCAGCCCTAGCCACAGGGGAATCACCGATCCCAGCAGTCCTGACTTGAGTGCCAGCAAACCTCCATACCAAGGGCTACAACACTCCATGTCTCCAAATAAACTTAAATGGCAGTCAAGACCATAAGAGCTGCAACTCATAGGCGAGGCCTAGTGCCACAGGGGAATCTCTGATCACAGCAGACCTGACTCAAGTGCCTGCAAACCTTGCCACCAAGGGCTACCATGCTCTGTGTCTCCAAGTAAACTTGAAAAGGAAGTCTAGGCCATAAGGACTGCCCCTCATAGGCTATGGGAAGTGCAGTAATAGGCCCAGAGGCACTGGATTAGGAGGACAAGTGACATACTGAGACACAAGCTGGGGCAGCAAAGGGGAACATTGACATCACCCCTCCTCTGACCCCAGGCTGCACAGCTTGAGGTTCCAAAGAAGACCCCTTTCTTCCACTTGAGGAGAGGAGAGGGAAGAAGAGTGGGAAGGATTTTATCATGTATCTTAGATACCAGCTCAGCCACAGCAAGATAGGGCAATGATCAGAATCAGGAGGCCCCCATTTCAATTCCTAGCTCCCATATGACATTTCTAGACAGACCCTGGGCAAGAATGCCACCCAGTGCTTTCAAAGAAAGGACCCAGTGCTGGTAGCATTCAACACCTGCCATCTGAAGAGACCTTGGGCCCCAAATAACCAGCATTGATAGCCAGGTACTACATCAAGGGCCTTGGGTGAACCTCTGAGACTTGCTGATTTCAGGTGAGATTTGGGACATTCCCAGCTCTGGTGGCTATGGAGAGAGATGCCTTCTGTTTGAGATAAGTGAAAGGAAAAGTAATGGAGACTTTGTCTTGCACGTTAGGTGCCAGCACGGCCACAGTGGAGTGGAGCACCAAGCAGACTATTGTGGTTTGTGATTCCAGGAGTTGACTCTTGGATGGCATTTTCTGGATCCGCCCTGGTCCAATAGGGAGCCCACTAATATGAATGGTGTGTCCCAGGCCAGGCAGCATTCACCACAAGCTGACTTAAGAGACCTTGGGCTTTAAGGGAATATAGATGGGAGTCTAGTGGTACTCCATGTGGCCTGGGGTGGTGGTGACTGTGAGGTCAGGCTCCTCTGTCTTTTGACGGGGAAGAGAAGAGTGGGAAGGATTTGTTGTGTGGTGTGAGTGCTAGCTCAGCTGCAATCCAGTAGAATACCAGGTATATTTCTAAGGTTTTTGACTCTAGCCCTTGATTCCTGCACAGCACTTCTGGAACCACACGGAGACTGGGGGACCTCACTGCTCTGACAGAAGGACACAGGTCTAACTATTTTCTTACCTGTTAATTGTAGATCCCTTGGGTCTTGAGCAAACATAGGCAGTAGCCAAGGACTGGTTACAACAGGTCTTGGGTGAGACCCAGCACTGTGGTGGCTTCAAGTCTGACCCAATGCAGTCATAGTGGTGGTGTCACATGGGTGCTTGTGTCACTCCACCCCCAGCTTTAGATATCTCAGAACAAACACAGAGAGTTACTCTGTATGTATGGAAGAAAGTAAGGGAAGAGAACAAGAGTCTCTGCATGATAATCCAGAGAATTCTCTCAGATCTTGTCCCAAACATCAGGGTGGTACCTCTATGAGGTTCTCCAAGAACCATAGCATTACTGGGTGTGGGGTGCGCCCTAGAGCAGATACAGCTTAGATCACAACACTCAAGTCTTTCCAAATGTTTGGTAAGCCTTACAAGAAGGATGGCTAACAAATAAGCCCGGAAAGTGAAGACTACAATAAATACATAACTCTTCAATGCCCAGATACCAAAGAACATCTACTAGCATCAACACCATACAGGAAAACATGACCCCTCCAGATGAACTAAATAAGGGACCAGAGACCAATCCTGGAGAAACAGATATATGATCTTTCAAACAGAAAATTTTAAATAGCTGTATTGAGGAAACTCATGGAAATTCAAGGTAATATAGAGAAGAAATTTAGAATTCTATCAGAAAAAATTAACAAAGAGATTGAAATAATTAGAAAGAATCATGCAGAAATTCTGGAGCTGAAAAATGCAATTGGCATACTCGAAAATGCATCAGAATTCCCATAACAGCACAATTGATAAAGCAGAAGAAAGAATTAGTGAACTTGAAGACAGGCCAGTTGAAAACACATAGAGGACATAAAAGAAAAAAATAATAAAAAGCAATTAAGCATGCCTTCAGGATCTAGAAAATAGACTTAAAAGGGCAATTCTAAGAGTTATTGGCCTTAAGAAAGAGGTAGAGAAAGAGAATACGGGTAGAAAGTTTATTCAAAGGGATAATAATATAGGACTTCCCAAACCTAGAGAAAGATATCAATATGCGAGTACAGGAAGGTAATAGAACACCAAGTAGATTTAACCCAAAGAAGATAATAATCAAACTCCCAAAGGCCAAGGGTAGAGAAGGGACCCTAAAAGCAGCATGGTGGCCCTCTTCTCATAGCTCTGCTAGGCAGTGCCCCAGCACCCCACATTTCCCTTCCACACTGTCCTAGCAGAGGTTCTCCATGAGAGACTCGCCTGTGCAACAAACTTCTGCCTGGACATCCAGGCATTTGCATACATGCTTTGAAATCTAGCCAGAGGTTCCCAAACCCCAATTTTTTAAAATTATACTTTATGTTCTAGGGTACATGTGCACAATGTACAGGTTTGTTGCATATGTATGCATGTGCCATGTTGGTGTCCTGCACCAATTAACTCATCATTTACATTGGGTTATCTCCTAATACTATCCCTCCCCCTTCTCCCTACCCCACAACTGGCCCCAGTGTGTGATATTCCTCTTCCTGTGTCCAAGTGATCTCATTGTTCAATTCCCACCTATGAGTGAGAACATGCAGTGTTTGGTTTTCTGTTCTTATGATAGTTTGCTGAGAAGGATGGTTTCCAGCTGCATCCATGTCCCTACAAAGGATACGAACTCATCCTTTTTTATGGCTGCATAGTATTCCACGGTGTATATATGCCATGTTTTCTTTTTTTTTATAATAAATTATTTTTTATTATACTTTAAGTTCTAGGGTACATGTGCATAATGTGCAGGTTTGTTACATATGTATACTTGTGCCATGTTGGTGTGCTGCACCCATCAACTCATCAGCACCCATCAATTCGTCATTTATATCAGGTATAACTCCCAATGCAATCCCTTCCCCCTCCCCCCTCCCCATGATAGGCCCCGATGTGTGATGTTCCCCTTCCCGAGTCCAAGTGATCTCATTATTCAGTTCCCACCTATGAGTGAGAACATGCAGTGTTTGGTTTCCTGTTCTTGTGATAGTTTGCTAAGAATGATGGTTTCCAGCTGCATCCATGTCCCTACAAAGGACGCAAACTCATCCTTTTTTATGGCTGCATAATATTCCATGGTGTATATGTGCCACATTTTCTTAATCCAGTCTGTCACAGATGGACATTTGGGTTGATTCCAAGTCTTTGCTATTGTGAATAGTGCCACAATAAACATACGTGTGCATGTGTCTTTGTAGTAGAATAATTTATAATCCTTTGGGTATATACCCAGTAGTGGGATGGCTGGGTCATATGGTACATCTAGTTCTAGATCCTTGAGGAATCGCCATACTGTTTTCCATAATGGTTGAACTAGTTTACAATCCCACCAACAGTGTAAAAGTGTTCCTAATTCTCCACATCCTCTCCAGCACCTGTTGTTTCCTGACTTTTTAATGATTGCCATTCTAACTGGTGTGAGATGGTATCTCATTGTGGTTTTGATTTGCATCTCTCTGATGGCCAGTGATGATGAGCATTTTTTCATGTGTCTGTTGGCTGTATGAATGTCTTCTTTTGAGAAATGTCTGTTCATATCCTTTGCCCACTTTTTGATGGGGTTGTTTTTTTTCTTGTAAATTTGTTTGAGTTCTTTGTAGATTCTGGATATTAGCCCTTTGTCAGATGAGTAGATTGCAAAAATGTTCTCCCATTCTGTAGGTTGCCTGTTCACTCTGATGGTAGTTTCTTTTGCTGTACAGAAGCTCTTTAGTTTAATGAGATCCCATTTGTCAATTTTGGCTTTTGCTGCCATTGCTTTTGGTGTTTTAGACATGAAGTCCTTGCCCATGCCTATGTCCTGAATGGTACTACCTAGGTTTTCTTCTAGGGTTTTTATGGTATTAGGTCTAACATTTAAGTCTCTAATCCATCTTGAATTAATTTTCGTATAAGGAGTAAGGAAAGGATCCAGTTTCAGCTTTCTACTTATGGCTAGCCAATTTTCCCAGCACCATTTATTGAATAGGGAATCCTTTCCCCATTTCTTGTTTTTGTCAGGTTTGTCAAAGATCAGATGGCTGTAGATGTGTGGTATTATTTCTGAGGACTCTGTTCTGTTCCACTGGTCTATAGCTCTGTTTTGGTACCAGTACCATGCTGTTTTGGTTACTGTAGCCTTGTAGTATAGTTTGAAGTCAGGTAGCGTGATGCCTCCAGCTTTGTTCTTATGACATAGGATTGTCTTGGCAATGCGGGCTCTTTTTTGGTTCCATATGAACTTTAAAGCCGTTTTTTCCAATTCTGTGGAGAAACTCATTGGTAGCTTGATGGGGATGGCATTGAATCTATAAATAACCTTGGGCAGTATGGCCATTTTCACGATATTGATTCTTCCTATCCATGAGCATGGTATGTTCTTCCATTTGTTAGTGTCCTCTTTTATTTCACTGAGCAGTGGTTTGTAGTTCTCTTTGAAGAGGTCCTTTACATCCCTTGTAAGTTGGATTCCTAGGTATTTTATTCTCTTTGAAGCAATTGTGAATGGAAGTTCATTCATGATTTGGCTCTCTGTTTGTCTGTTACTGGTGTATAAGAATGCTTGTGATTTTTGCACATTAATTTTGTATCCTGAGACTTTGCTGAAGTTGCTTATCAGCTTAAGGAGATTTTGGGCTGAGACAATGGGGTTTTCTAAATATACAATCATGTCATCTGCAAACAGGGACAATTTGACTTCTTCTTTTCCTAACTGGATACCCTTGATTTCTTTCTCTTGCCTGATTGCCCTAGCCAGAACTTCCAACACTATGTTGAATAGGAGTGGTGAGAGAGGGCATCCCTGTCTTGTGCCAGTTTTCAAAGGGAATTCTTCCAGTTTTTGCCCATTCAGTATGATATTGGCTGTGGGTTTGTCATCAATAGCTCTTATTATTTTGAGGTATGTTCCATCAATACCGAATTTCTTGAGCGTTTTTAGCATGAAGGGCTGTTGAATTTTGTCAAAAGCCTTTTCTGCATCTATTGAGATAATCATGTGGTTCTTGTCTTTGGTTCTGTTTATATGCTGGATTACGTTTATTGATTTGCGAATGTTGAACCAGCCTTGCATCCCAGGGATGAAGCCCACTTGATCATGGTGGATAAGCTTTTTGATGTGCTGCTGAATCCGGTTTGCCAGTATTTTATTGAGGATTTGTGCATCGATGTTCATCAGGGATATTGGTCTAAAATTTTCTTTTTTTGTTGTGTCTCTGCCAGGCTTTGGTATCAGGATGATGTTGGCCTCATAAAATGAGTTATATGCCACATTTTCTTAATCCAGTCTGTCATTGATGGACATTTGCCAAACCCCAATTCTTCACTTCTGTGCACTGGCAGGCTCAACACCATGTGGAAGCTGCCAAGGCTTGAGGTTTGCACCCTCTGAAGCCATGCAGAGTGTTTTCCAACTTGGTTCCATTTCCCCCCTCACTTTCAGGCACTCTGATCAGATGTAGATTTGGTCTTTTCACATAATCTCATATTTCTTGGAGGCTTTGTTCATTTCTTTTTACTCTTTTTTCTCTACACTTCTCTTCTCACTTCATTTCATTCATTTGTTCTTCAATCGCTGATACTCTTTCTTCCAGTTGATCGAGTCGGTTACTGAAGCTTGTGCAATTGTCACGTAGCTCTTGTGTTATAGTTTTCATCTCTATCAGTTCTTTTAAGGTCTTCTTTGCATTGAATATTCTAGTTATCCATTCATCCATTCTTTTTTCAAGGTTTTTAGTTTCTTTGCACTTGTTACGTAGTTCCTCCTTTAGCTCTGAGAAGTTTGATCGACTGAAGCCTTCTTCTCTGAACTCATCAGAGTCATTCTCCGTCCAGCTTTGTTCCATTGCTGACAATGAGCTGCGTTCCTTTGGAGGGGGAGATGCATTCTGATTTTTTGAATTTCTAGCTTTTCTGCCATGCATTTTCCCCATCTTTGTGGTTTTATCTGCCTTTGGTCTTTGAAGATGGTGACGTACTGATGGGGTTTTGGTGTGGGTGTCCTTTCTGTTTGTTAGTTTTCCTTCTAACAGTCAAGACCCTCAGCTGTAGGTCTGTTGGAGTTTGCTTGAGGTCCACTCCAGACCCTGTTTGCCTGGGTATCAGCAGCAGAGGTTGCAGAAGATAGAATATTGCTGAACAGTGAGTGTTGCTGTCTGATTCGCACTCTGGAAGTTTTGTCTCAGGGGTGTACCCCGCCTTGTGAGGTGTGAGGTGTCGGTCTGCACTTAATGGGGGATGTCTTCCAGTTAGGCTACTCAGGGGTCAGGGACCCACTTGAGCAGGCAGTCTGTCCGTTCTCAGATCTCAACCTCCATGCTGGGAGATCCACTGCTCTCTTCAAAGCTGTCAGACAGGGGCATTTACCTCTGCCGAGGTTTCTGCTGCTTTTTGTTTAGCTATGCCCTGTCCCCAGAGGAGGAGTCTACAGAGGCAGGCTGGCCTCCTTGAGCTGTGGTGGGCTCCACCCAATTCGAGCTTCCCAGTGACTTTGTTTACCTACTTAAGCCTCAGGAACGGTGAGCGCCCCTCCCCCAGCCTTGCTGCCACCTTGCAGTTAGATCTCAGACTGCTGTGCTAGCAATGAGGGAGGCTCCGTGGGCATGGGACCCTCTGGGCCAGGTGTGGTATATAATCTGCTGGTGTGCCGTTTGCTAAGACCCTTGGTAAAACGCAGTATTAGGGTGGGAGTTACCAAGTTTCCAGGTGTTGTGTGTCTCAATTTCCTTTGTCTAGGAAAAGGAATTCCCTTCCCCCTTGTGCTTCCCAGGTGAGGCCATGCCTCACCCTGCTTCAGCTCTCACTGGTTGGGCTGCACCGGTTGACCAGCGCCAACTGTCCGACATGCCCCAGTGAGATGAACCCAGTAACTCAGTTGAAAATACAGAAATCGCCTGTCTTATGTGTCGCTCATGCTGGGAGCTGGAGGCTGGAGCTGTTCCTATTCGGCCATCTTGGGCACGCCCCCCTTTTTTTTTTTGAGATAGGGTCTCACTTTGTTGCCCAGACTGGAGCACAGTGTCATGATCCACCTCCTAAGCAATTCTCTTGCCTCAGCCTCCCCAGTAGCTGGGGTTACAGATGTGCGCCACCATGACTAACTAATTTTTGCATTTTTAGTACAGATAGGGTTTTACCATATTGGCCAGGCTGGTCTTGAACTCCTTGCCTCAAGTGATCTGCCTGCCTTGGCCTCCCAAAGTATTGGGATTACAGGTGTGAGCCACCACGCCTGGTTAGTTCCTAAGTTTTAATAGTTTTTCTTTTTAGTAGACCACTCAGTATTTTATATATGCCAGGTCATATCATCTGCAAATATAGTTTTACTTATTTCTTTCCAATCTTGATATTGAAACTTGCCTACTTTTTTCTTGTCTAATTGCCCTAGCTAGACTTCCAAAACAATGAACAGAAGGGGTAAAAATAGGCATTCTTATTTTTTTCCTGATATTAAGGGGACAGCATCCAGCTTTCACCATTATGATGTTAGCTGTAGGTTTTTTTGTAGATGTCTTTTATCAGGTTGAGGAAATATCCTTCTATTTCTATCTTATTCTGTGTGTGTGTGTGCACGTGCATGTGTGTATGTGTTTTAATCAAAAAAGGGCACAGGTTTTGTCAAATGCTTTTTCTGTGGTTATTGTGATGATCATGTGGTTTTATCCTTTATTCCTTTAACATGGTGCACTCCATTGATTGACTTTTTCATGTGTTGAAGAAGCCTTGCATTCTGGGATAAGTCTTATTTGGTCATTGTATATCTTCCTTTTTTTTTTTTTTTTCCTGGCAGTTATGTGCTGGAATGGGAAGTACTTTCCTTTTTATATGTTGTAAAATCCCATTGAGATGGAACCTACATTTATCATGATATTCCCCCCTTAAATAAAGTCTACTTTAACAAGTGTCATAAATATTTTCTTCTTTAAACAGCTATGGTGTCTGTGACTCAGGTAGAATCAGAGTCATCATCATTG
The DNA here is from genome assembly GCF_007565055.1 of Rhinopithecus roxellana. Classification (NCBI taxonomy): domain Eukaryota; kingdom Metazoa; phylum Chordata; class Mammalia; order Primates; family Cercopithecidae; genus Rhinopithecus; species Rhinopithecus roxellana. The sequence continues at coordinate 56,231,828 of NC_044558.1, read as the reverse complement.
TACCCCGACCTCTCATCCAGGGCCTTACATGTGTTCCTCTGAACCCTTTGTCTTCAATCCCCAGGGACTGTTCAGGAATCTGTTGGTGAGTCAGATTCCTGAACCATTGCTCTGGATGACAGTTCACTGAAGCTAAGGACAGATTTTGATTCTTAAGATTCTGAGTATACTAAAAAACCTGGATTAGAGTCTCAGAGCAACAGAAGCTGAATTTGAGGCCCAAGTTTCTTTGTTTGCAGGAAGTTGGGCTATAAGCAGCTGCTTATAAGAAACTAGGTTAGTCCCAGGTAAAAGGAGGTGGGTTAGAGCCCTAGACTGCTTGGTTTGAAAGATACCTGCTGGACTAGAAGTCTCTCTTCCTGCCTCTCTCTGTCTTGAGTGAGGATTGATCCCTGACTTCCTGGGTTGGTAGTTTTCTTCCTGGCTCTCAGTCTTGAGTGGGAAATTTTTCTTGGCTCTTTGTGAGGCCTCTCCATTCTCTCTATTTTATCCTGTCTATCTCATGGAAAATTCTCAGTTGGCTGAAACTCCCTTCTTGAACTCCTACTGACTATATGCTCTACCAATCTGTCCACCTTCTTCCTGTTGGCATAAATTTGCAGAGAATAATTTGGAACTTCATTGTCCTCTTTGGGAAACTTATGATCTCCCCAAACCGGCTTCTGTAAGGCCTCTCCCTTCCCATTCCTTCTTTGTTCTTTAATCACTTTTGATCTTCCCTTCAGCTTTCTTGAAGCCTTTGATATGTCCCCTTTTTAAGTCTACCACCTTCATCCCTCTGTTCATTCTGCCAGGCTTTTCATTTTCCACTTCAACCTCTCAGCTCCCAACAGTCACTTGAACTGTAGACCCCTTGGCCTCCATTGGGGGCTCTCCTTAAGAGACTGAGGGATCCCTGAGGGATCCCCAAAAGCAATGATTAGAGGCTGAAAACAGAAAAAAAACTTGGGAAACAGACTGGATGTTTTGTCCACTCAGGGTGTTGGATACACACAAACAGCTTCGTAATAATTCACTGAAATTTTAGTCCACAACTTCTCTAAGATGACAAAGAAAGTCTTAAACATTTCTGCTGCAAGTGTTGGTGAACAGATGTCCTTAAGTTGTCCTATTTGCCAGAAATGCGATTTGGATAAAAATATAAACTAGAAGAAAGGTGAGAGGCAATTATTTTACATAAACCAGAGAATTTTGTATTACTAACTTATGGCTAAACTTTTAAAATGAAAGCACTAAGATCTCTACAGTCTGTATGTTTCTGTATGTGTATATCCATGTATGTTATGTTTATGTG